>NW_021320079.1:2023268-2039962 GCF_001605985.2 Dendrobium catenatum
GGGTACAGTTAGTATTGTAATGTTGTTCTGTTCTGGTGCTATAAGCACAACGGGAGACATAAGGGGCCAGAATCCATTGAGATTCTGTTTATGTCAGGGAAGGGATGCATAAGGGGCCAGAATCCATCGAGATTCTGTTTGTGTCAGGGACATCTGAAATCTGATATCTGAATCTGCTCTGTGAATTATTTGATTTCTTATTTCTGTACGATTCTGTCTGCTCTGTGATTTGAAAGCTTTATGATATCTATTCCGAACTCCGATTCGATATGACTTCAATTTTCTGTATCCGTAAGCTAATTTCTGATTGAGCTATTATCTGTTCTGTCTGTTATACGATTTCTGTATGATTGTTCAAATTTTGTACGGATACTTTTCTGATGTGATTTCTGATGAGAGTTTTTGATGATTTTGATTGGTGATTGATGTCTTGCTGAGCTGTTAACTCATCCTTATTTTCTGCGTGGTTTTCAAGTTCTGGGAAAAGGAAGGAGGTCTTGGACTAGACGTTCTGAGTCTGATCTGTGATTAAATACTTGATACTTTTTATTTTTGTACAGTCATGGCTTTTCTGTTATGTTCTATTCTTTTTGTCTGTAAGTCATGTACTGTATCTGTATATGATTATTTAGATGAAAGAAAAAATAGATGAACTGCGCTGTGTTTGGATGTTTATAGTAGCTCTGTGTTTTTCTGTCTGTTTTATATTTGGAAGAAAGTTCTGAAGCAAATTTCAAAGCCAGATCCTGGATTTGTTGGCTCCGTCGCGGCCCAATGCGAGCGGGATCCGTCCCAATCGGGTTGTGTCGTGACACTCACACACACATCACATACACTAGACTTGACCTCAAGACCTCTTAGTTGGTAGCATAAACTCTCAATCAATTGACCAAATGAGTTGTGTATTAACTCATATTTCAAATTAATAAAAAATAAGTGCAAAATATTTATATATCAATCATATCATATTTATATAAGTATTGGTTTTTTTTTTTTTGTGGGGGGGGGGGGGGGTGGAATTAGGGGCAAAGCTTGTATGGATTAATGAAAAAGTAAATAATTACATGCGTAAAAATAGTAAAAGAGAACCGATGAGCTCGACAACAAAAAGAGAGCCGCCACGTAAAAAATTACAGTAAGAAGAAAAGAAAAAGAGAGGAGGTAGCACTGAAGGACTTAGGGTGCTTCAAAAATGGGGTCGGATCCAACAAGCAGATATCATAGAGAGTTAATAGAGAAAAATTGTAACCACTGCATGCCAAGAGGCCGTCCAAGGGGCCACAGGTTGATAGCACCAATCATCATCATTCTTCCAAAAAAATACCATTGGCACCGAGATTTAGCAAAGCAACACTCGTGGGGTAAAAAACCAAAGCCAAAGAGGGAGAGCAGCAACCCAAGCCCATAATTAGAGCAGCTGAATAATAGAGGAGTGGTTCTTCCATAGAGCAATCTTGCTCAAAATAGCCTTCCTGATTTTAACAATGAGCGTAACTTGGCAGTTTATAGAACCACCAAATATTTTTTTCGTTTCTTTCTCTCTAGATAAAATAAATAATATCGCAAGTATATAGTATATATAAGCTTTTCTTGATAACAGATAAGCCTTACTCGGTGATGCTATCAAAAGTTTGGTGCAGGTTCAGGCACATAAGTCGATCCCTCAGCCAGGGAAGAAAGGACTTAATGGTGGAGAAAGTGTAATCACATTCAAAAAACAAATGTGTTGTGATTCCTAATCAGTAAAATAGAAAGAGCAGTAATCTAGAGAGTGAATTCCACAGTGAGCTAAGACATCAGCAGTTTTGAGACCACCACAGAAGGCCATCCACATAAAAGAAGAAAAACGTGGCGCATATCTTTAGTGCCAGGTAACTAATGTGGAAGAAGAAAAAAATTGCAAGGATAAATACTTGAAGCTTGAGTTTCAGTTATCCATCCACTGGTGGCCTATGTTTTACTTAGCAATAGGAATTTCTTTTATCACAGCAGTAAGGGTGAAATCATGGAGGGAGGGAGGGCCCAAGTACCATTAATGATGATTTTACTGACATCCCAGAGGGATAATATTTCACTACAATTCTCGAAATTATGCATTGTGATTAGTTCAACAATGGAATTACCATTGCACCACAAGTCCCAAAGGAGGGAGAGGTTACTAGACTGATGAATGGTGAGGGAGATGGATTGCCTAGTGCTAACAGCTACATAGGCACATTTGGGTTACACATGAATTGGTATTTAGAACACCACCAGTCAAAGAGAAAATTGTTTGAGTTAAGAAATCTCCGAACAAGAGAGGATGAGAAGGCATGGTATATAGTATCAATGGCATGATTTCCTAAACCACCATAAGACTTTCGCTTGCAGGTATCTCTCCATGAGATAGTATGCAACTTCCTTAGGTTAATATTGCCAAAATAAGAAAATATAGAACAAAGACTGTTAATATTTTTGCAACTAGCTTTAGGTATAATAGAACCTCTGATCCAGTAGGCAAGGGTGTTGTAAATGGTGAATTTAATAAATTGAATTTTGACCGCAAAAGTGAGGGTTTTAGCCTTCTAGCCATCCAGCAAGTTTGAAATTTTATGAATCAAAGGATGAAAATTTGATTGCCTCAATTTCCTCTAGAAAATGGAAATTCCCAAGTATTTCATGAAGGAGTGTGATAAGGTAATATTCAGAACATCACATATTTCCTAGCCCTGAGAGCAATTTTTGGTGATAAAGATGGCGCTTTTAGAGGGGTTGACATGGAGTCCAGAGATTGCAGCACAGTGGTGGAGAATACTGTTGAGGTTTCTAACATTGCCCATAGTTGCACGGCTAAAGATAAGTAGGTTGACAGCAAACAAAAGGTGGGAGACATAAGAATTACCTACAGTCATTTCAAAAAAAAAATTGTTATTGGCAACCACCATGTCTAAATAAGAAGATAGGACATCCATGACAATGCTGAAGAGATAAGGGGAGAGCGGGCATCCCTGATGAAGCCCAGAAGCAGAAGGGAAGAAACCTTGAAGAGCCCCGTTGATGCACAAAGATAAATGAAAATCCAAAACACAAGCTTTAATCAAAGAAACAAACACCTTAGGGAAGCCTTTGGCAGCAAGACATTCCAAAAGAAACTCCCTAGAAATGGTATCAAAAGCTTTAGCAATATCAAATTTTGCACAAAAGAAACTATTTCTTGGGTTCCTGTTAAAGTTTCCTAGTAATTTAGCACAAGAATGATGTTGTTAGAAATAATTATATTCTTGATAATTCATCATTGACTAGAATGTATAATGAACGACATAACATCTTTCATCCTGTTGCAATAATTTTTGCAATGATATTATACATAACATTGCATAAGGAGATATGCCTGAAGTCCTTGATGTTGGTGACATGCGGTAACTTGGGAATGAGAGAAATAACAGTGGCTTTGACTTATCTAGGCATATAAGCATTAGAGAAGAAGGATAACACAACATCACAAATTTGAACCCCAATAGTATTCCAAAATGATTTATTAAAATCAAAGATGTATCCGTCAGGACCTGGGGCCGAACATGATGGGCCTGAATAAACAATGCATTTAATCTCTTTCATGGTTACAAGAGCAATCAAGTTGGCCAATAGGTGGGTGGGAATAGTATTTCCAGGTAGTATGCTTAGGGCCTTAGAGGGCTTAGGATGGGTGGGGTTGAATAAGTGTTAAATAAAGGCATTAGAGATGTCGACAATAGAGGTAAGAACTCCCAGGTCCGAGTGTATTTCCTTGATTGGGTTACAATTTTTATGGATATTAATCTTGGAATAGAGGAATTTAAGATCATCTTCCCCATTGAAAATCTATTTGTCTTTATCCTGCTGAATAATCCAGTTGGACAGGGAAGTTTGGCAGTAGGAAAGCTTAAGGTTAGCACTTTTCAGGGCTTCATTAAGGTAAGGGTTAATTGGGTTGGCCTAAATATAACTGAGCATAGAGTTTTGGTGGCCATTTAAAGAGTCTAGCTCTTTTTGGAGGAGAATAGAGTTAGCCTTGCTTGATAGAAATTTTGACATTTTTTAGCATATAGTAGAAGGAGCAGAGCGAGATCCCCTTGTTCGATTGTGAGATAGTTTCAATCAAGAGATTCCAAAACTCAATATTCTTGGACCAATAATTCTTGTACATGAATCTATGATTTTTATCAGGTTCAACAATAGGATACAATATTAGAGGGGAGTGATCAGACCATTGGCGATCACTAACCCTATAAAAGGAATTGGGAAAGGAGGAAAGCAAGACGTTTACTAGGATGTGGTCAAGCTTGATACGAATGGGGTTTTCAGCTCTTTTGTAGAACAAGGTGTAGAAGTGCCCCACAGATGAGAGGTCATAAGCTAGAATGTTAATTATCAAGTCGTTAAATATCTCTACACTTGTTGAATGAGAGCTTAGTCCCACCGACCTTCTTAGAATTAAGGGTTGGGGCAGTAGTTAAACTCTCCTAAAATAGCCCAAGAGGAAAGCATATTGAAAAAAATAATACTAGCAATAGTTTGCAGTTTCTTCCACATTAGTTGCCTTTCACCTAAATGGTTGGAATCATATACAAACTGCCAGGAGGCAAAGAAAATTGTGTCATGGATGAGTTGGATCAAAGTAAATTGAAGTTTGAAATCAACAGCATTGGGGTTCCATTTTATCCAGATATGACTAGGATCAGGGAAAGCAAAATTTTTTGTAGAAGGCTTTGGTTTGGAAGACATTGTGGGTAGCAGCAAACTAGAGGTCATTGGTTGAGGAGGACAAGATTTTAGCCTCCAAAATGAAGAGTAGGTTTACATTGTGGCTGGAAATAAGATGCTTGCAGCTCAAAACTTTGGCAGGGCTATTAAAACTATGGACATTCCAGGAAACAAGCTTGGAGAGGATCATTGGTATTTAGGAGGGTGATGACTGCCTTTTTGCATGTTTAGCTCTTGTGCTTTTAGGGTTGTGGGCAGCTGGTTATTGAGGTTGTTGTGATGAAGGACCGTGGTGAGGTTCTTGTTCGATGGAAGGGAAGTTTGAGTAAGGGGTGTAGGAGTGGGAGTGGGTGGAGATAAAGTTGGAGGAAGAAGTATGGGTGGGGCTCTGAATTTTTTTTTAGAAGGTAATATGAGAGAGACAGAGGTTATTAGTTTGAGGGGATTGGAAATGGGGGGTTTGGATTGTTATTTTTCGGGTTGTCCTACACAACTAGGGCAGAGAATTGTTCCTGGTGTCAGTGGTGAGCGAGTTAGTGTACGGGGGAAGTGGGTCTGCATGAGTGCACACTTCCTCAGAAGGAGAGTTAATATTTGAAATTTGTGAGAAGGAAGGGTTGGTTGTGGAGAAATTGCTTGGGTGATTAAAGGGGGAGGGAGGCAGATGGGTGGTGGTTGGAAGTGGGGGCATAGTGACTATCAGCCTATGTAGAGGAGTGTGTTGGGGTTTCCGACTAGTACTTTGCCTCTAGGACGATTTGGGTTTTGGGTCTGAGGGGTGGGGCTTTTTTAGCAAAGGGTAGGGGGATGCATGATTGAGTCACAATGAGAGCAAGGTTCAAGCTTCCAGTCTTAAATGACTTTAAGAGGTATAATCTCCCCATCAACATAGTAATAAATTTCATTAGGGAAGTGGGAGGTGCTAATAACCTGGACACAAGCAAACGTAAGACAAGTTTTAGCAGGTATGAGCGAATCGACTGCAAGAGGGATGCCAACACAGCTAGCAATTTTGAAAATGCCCCTGTGGGTCCAACTAGAGAGGGGGAAGTTCATGATTTTGATCCATAAGGTAATTGAAGGGAACTCTTCACGCTTGAGAGTGAAATCAGGGGTCCATTTTTGGAGGATGAAGGGTTTTTCGAAAAAAAAAAAAAACAGGGGCCACCCAACCAAGCAAATACTCCTCCATGGTAGAGAACTTAAAAGAAAAAGAATCCATCGTCCATGGTGAGCAGGGAGGGACAGGGTGCCTTTCAATATCCATGCTTTGTTGATGGCTGCGAGAAGCGACTCGTAAAAGGACCTTTTGCCTATCGAGTATCCCATTAGGGACAACAACCACTATGGCGCACCAGCAGTGAACATGTCCTTGGTGAACTAAGCAGTGATGTTGTGGGTCGGATAGAGGGCGAGGAAATGTGATAACTCAGTAGAAACTTGGAAGCTAGAGGTGAGGAAGTCCTTCCAGTTGAGAGGAGGCACGCGGGGGGGTTTTTGGTTCTTTTAATGATTTTAGAGCTCTATTAGTTTCTTTGCCTGGTTTACTTTCAGTGGCTGAATTTGTGGGAAAAAAAAAAGTTTTGGAAGCACTTGCATTGCACAATATTAGTAGACCTGCAACTCTACATTAACAAAGTTCTCTGTTGTGCTATAGTTTTCTTCAGCTTTAACAATTGATTCAGTCACTTTTTACATCATAAAAATTGTTCACTATTACCTCTTTTTATGTGTGGTTGCTTAACTATTCAAGCTATCCTTTGCATTTTCCAATGCAAAATTTTGTAAATTGTAATTGATGAAACTACTATAACTTTCTGACATAATTTAAGATGGTCCAATGCATTGTAATTTTGAAATTTACAGTCTTCAAACTATAGAAATCAACATGAATTTGCTCATCATCTCTTACAATTACTATATACATCTTGTTTTTAGCTGAAATTATTATTATTATCTATTTGTTTTGTTAGAATATGCAATTTGTTTTTCAGTAAACCTGATTCACATAAATATTTAATTAAAAAAAAAACTTAAAACTACAAAGCCAATCTGATCTTTTGACAACTTTATTAACATATATGGTTCATGTTCGTTCAAGATAAATATATCATTGTTAAGAAGACCACAAGACAAAACTTTGATTCAGGAGAGGGGAACAAAATAATGAACTCAGTAGCTGGTGGTGTCACAGCATGGTGTTTGCAGAAAGCATTCGACATGAAGTTGCATGAAAGCAATGGAATTCTAACCATGGGCCATGAAAATCATCTCCTATGTTGGATTCCACTGATTTGAGCCACTCAGAAGGCCCCATTGTTTTTTCTTCATGTCCACCATTTCTTCCCTATTTTTCTGCATGAATCATAAATCTCTTCCTCTTCCCATAATTCAATGGAGTCTGGACTGTGCTGATTAGTGTTCCGTCGAAGAAACTGATACGACTTTTCGGTTCCTATTACCTAACTTTGTTTTTAACTTTCTTGAATGGTTGCTTTCAGATAATGAATCAAAGCAGGCATGACTGCTTGAGCTCTTATGAAATACTTATTGGTACTTTTTTTAAAAAAAATTATGAGAATTTGACTTAGGCTTCTTTGGGACGTCTTCCTTCCGCATGGAGAATATCTATATAGTTGGTAGCATGTGTTACAATCATGGAGAATATCTTTTTTTGCGATGTTGCTCCACTATCTTTGTGCAGATTCCACTGTTGCTGTTTATCAAGAGATAGTATTATAGAAGACTTTTATGTGTTATGAAGATAAGCCTGGAACCAGCATTGAAGGTGTCAAGTATTCATCAGCATAAAAGGATAAATTGGAGGGCCATGAAGAGCACTCACATAAATTTAAAGTAGTTTTCAGAAAATTGTTGCAGGTTTGTTTTCAACCTTGATATGATACTTGCATAGTGTTTTTTGTGAGATTCATTAGTGTTGATGTGAAAGTGCATGGTGGTCTTTTTGGTATTGTAATTATTTAATTGATTGAGTCCTTCCTAAAGAAGATTTCTGCAAAAAAATTAAATGTGCACTTGATGTTGTTGGGTTAAGTTAATCAAGTCTGATTGTTACTATATATTAGGTTCGATTAAGTCTGCAAATAATAAAAAGAAATTGCCTGTAAGTTGAAGTTACCGAGATGCATGCAGACACTATTGGAAATTTTGGTATTTCAGACGAATATTTGCTGTAAAAATGCATAAATTCATCGGAAATTAATATTTCTGGTGGATCCAGTCGTCGCTAGAAAGCCGGTTGGAGAGATTTTTGGTTGGAAATATTTTTTTGGGAATGTTTCCAATGGATTTTCAGTGAAAAATTTGTTGGAAACATTGGCATGAAAGATCCATCATTAAAAAAAAAACCAACAGACAGACCTTATCTGTCCACTGGAAAATCCACTGGCATTCATTCCAATGGATATTTTGCTCTTTTTTTTCATTAGAACTTTACCGACAGATTTTGACCAAAAAATCGATAGAAATTCATCAAAACATAGTAGCAAAAAAAGCTCTTTCATACGAACAATTATTACGTCCTCCGACCGAATGCAGAGAAACATTCGGTCGCAGGCAAAAAACCACGGTACCGAGGTGTACCGAAAAACTCGGACCGAAAAACTCGGTACTCGGTACACCTCGGTACCGCGGCTTTTTTCCTGCTACCGAGTATTTCTCTCATTCGGTCGACCGAACCAAATAACAGAATAACAGTTTCTCTTATGATTATAAAAAACTAAGCAAAGCAATATATCATAACAATATAACAGTAAACCAAACAACTTTGAATAGAAATATTAATAAAAAAAACAACCCATTAAACAGCTAATTATAGCAATGCATGCGTATTCTGAAGTAGTACGTGAGACAAAATTAAGAAAAGAAATATGAAAAGTAACACATGAAAAACTATAACTAATCGTCGCCCCTCTCCTTGCTCTCCTTACCCTTTTGAGTCTGTTGCTAATGATATTGTTTTATGAATGCTTTTAACTCTACTTTCACCTAACTTTAATGCGCTTGCATATCAACTTGTGCTTACCATATTCGTTTTATTTCCCCTGTCAGAGTTATCTCCTTTCGACTGATTAGTGTTGCAATTCAGGATCTCTAATATGTGATTTTGATGATGAAAAACATTATTGATTGAATTGTAACATTTCTCATTAAATATTTTAGATATTTTTTTTGTCTATAAGCACTAACATTGCAGGTATGACAGATACTGCTCAAGGCTACTAAAAGCTCAAAAATGGGTAGAATAGGAATGTCAAGTAAACAGATCTCTATTTTTTTTTTTTTACTTATTTTCTATTTCTTGAGTTTGACCACATGAGAGTGTATGCAATTGGGTGATCGTGCACACACACACAGGGGTAGTGAGATAAATCTTAAAAGTTAAATTTTTTGTATTAATCATACTATACGACCAGTATAAAAAGAATGGGATTAACGACTAATTGAACAATTAGTTTTTTTGTGAATTAATCGTATTATAGGATCTAGATCGTATTGTGCGATTTGTTACGGTTTGAAAATCCTAGCCGTTGGATAAATTAAGTAAGATATTCAAATATCAATTTTTTAACTAATCATACTGTACGATCTGATTCGTACTATACATCTTAGTTAAATTAATCACCATAATTAGTCAATAAAATTATGATTTAATTCATAATAGCACGTCACACTTTACGATATTGATTGAAATCAACTAACTGTACTGTATAATGATAGTAGTACATGATGACTTACTGTGATGATTTCTAATCATCTTAGGACTCGTCCTGTATGAACATAGAGAAAAACTAATAGATCGTACTCGACGATCTTCGGTTCATATTGTACGATGTGTTCGAAAATTTGAATAGTTCATCTAAATAACTATGATGATTTCATTGTACTGGACTGGTTTAGTTTTTGAACTAATCATAATGTACGAACTCAAATTGTACTACACTAAAGGAGCAAATTATATTAGATGTCCTCTATCCCTAGTGTGTGGAACTAGTTGCCAGTATAGAGGTAGTTATCCATTTTGCCACAATCAGGGCTCTATTCTACTTATTATACTTCATTTCCTTGGCATAATCTAAGTTGCTCCAAGCTTTGTTCAAATCAGCCCAAATAATCTCATCAATTCACTAAGGTTTGTCATTCAACTTGTAAATATTTATGAACATATCTCACAGGCAAGTCGGCTCTGTTTCTCAAAGTTCTTTCTGATCCTATCATTATATTGAGCCAGCCATCTGAAATCTATCTATTTGACAATCACTTTGCAAAAAAATTAGCCAAGAATTTAAAATGTACATTTGATCTTTGTAGTATTGATTTATCTCAAACTATTGAAATCACATTTCATGAATGTCTTGTGGTATTTTCTTCTAAAATACATATGGAGAATCATACTTACTTATGATGATGTCTCTGTATGGGCTTTGGATGGGTTAAAGCTATATAATAAATAAAATATTTCATATTATTACTTCTTCATATGTGGATGTATATTAAAAAGCAATATATATGTATGTATATTTATCAAGCTTTATGTACATGCAAACATTTGTTGATGATGAACCTGTAATAACCCGCAATTTCAAGTTCCCTAAATTTTAGAAATTTTTTCTGTGAGAGCACTACGGTGTTGTACTTGCGAATGTAGTAGCATTGATAGAGCTACTACGCAAGAAGAGTTGAGCCCCAACATTGAGCTCTCAGGTTTTTGGGCAATTAATAGGGCACATCGGCGATAGGGTCTTGGACACTATGGCGTTGGACATGAAATTTCATTTTTATATAAAAATATTCAAATCCAATATTTCATGCCTTGTTGGGGAAGAAAGGGGAGAGAAGGGGGAAGAGAGGAGAGAGAAAGTTCATTATGACCATTTCTATTTGTCACTTTAGTAAAAAAAGTGTTCTGATTGAGGTAGGTAACATGAATCCTATTATTTTTTTCAAAGATTTTGATTTCTCGAATTTTATCTCTCTTAAATTTGATTAAGATGCAATGCCTTAATTTAGTGATTTTTTATCGTGTATTTTTTGATATGTGATAGATATCATCATCCTGAACATTTTGATTGGTTAATATTCAAGGTTCACTATGTGCTTTAGCTTATATGTCATTTTAATAAAAAAAAGTAATATAATGTTGAATATAGAAAGACCAGGAGTCAACATATTACTTTTAGACATAGACCACATGATATGTATGTATTTACTATTCATTTTGTATCATATGTATTTTTGACATACTACAAATATACTGATAAGTATGCTGACAACTGCATTGAAAGCCACCTGACCGACTTGTGATATGTGATATGCAACAAATTCCTTAAAATAGAACTAATATGGTTGAGACTGATTTCTGTAGGGTTGTCCTATAGGATTGGACATAGAAAAAATATCATAGGCATCCAAGTGTCCTACTTTACATTCCAGATACTCATTAACTGAGGTTTCACTTGAGTTAAATATCTTTTCATCAATTGAGTCATTGTCACCGCCGTCATCAATATAAATTTCAATTTTTTCAAATTGTATCTCAATAATACATAATGTTTGGTCCTCAACATCATGGACTGGTTCCTTAAAATTTGGCATTCTCTTTTCTTGATGCATAACTTGTATCATATCATGGCTCTCAATAATACCTCAAGTTATAGTTTAAATAACTACAAGCCAATCTTACGTTTCACTCACTCTATTTGGATATCTAGTTTAATAAACTTGAGCTACTTGGTGTGCTATGTTGAGGGATCAAATTAAGAATATCTCCTCTTTCGCTTCCCTTCAATACTACTATAAAGGGAATGTACCTTTATACCTTGATTTGGGATATGATCAAACCACTTAGTTAAAGAGGAATAATTGACTGTGGCCTTTTACTTAGATGTTGTAATTGAATAACCTCCTCTAAGTTATCATAGTAGTCACCTTCTTTTTTTGTGTGAGTGTTCCTTCTAATGAAAACACCATAATTTTCAAAAAAATTCCCTTCACATCAAGATCTAATGTGAAATCTATAACCATTCAAAAGGAAAATAGGATAGATGTTAATAGCTCGCAGAGATCTCCATGCAAGGTCAAGCAAGCCTTTCCTTAGAATTATATTTGTAGGTTTATGAACCCTACAAATTCTATGAAATATTAACATAACATAGAGAAATGTTAGAATGCATTAATCCATGTTAGTATAAAACATCTATAAAAATATATGAATGTCTTAAACCATATTGTGAACTTTTTTTTCTATGACAAGATAATCTATTATACATTCAATTATGATATGTTCTAATATCTATATGATTCATAGTTAAAAAAAAGAGTAAAATATTATACATTTATTCATACTGACATACCACAACCACAAAAAAAGTAATAAAATACTATTTGTTAGACAAAATTTTTGACAATATAATGACCTTAGAATTATAATGTACAAATTTTTATAATAATGTATAAGCAATTATAAAAAAATCCTTTGGTATCACACCTGCTTTGCATAAAACAACCCTATGGAGTCACACTCACTCTATTTAAATAAAGTGACAATCTTACGGAATCACACTTCTAATGATCTACTTCAATATCCTCAATCTCTTCTAGCAATATGCATAAAAAAGTTCAACATCTCATAAATAAAACATTTAAAATTAGCATGCATGACCTACACTCCCACAAGCTTTTTCTTATATTCTACATCTTTATGTGCATGTATTTTCTCTTGTAAGTCGAGTTAGATTCTTACATTTGCTTATGCTAATAAAGTGAAGCTTTTAGGACTTTATCCAACCAAATGACAAAAAAGTATCCACAAATGAAATCTTTACATCAACTAAAATCCCTTGACATAGTTAATTGATTTTAATCACCTTAAGAAGATTTGAAAATTAAATGTTCATACAAATGCACACATAAAACCAAAATCAAGTTAACCTTAAAAAAAATTCATATAATGCATTTTTTTCCATTATCTATCTATTATAATTGGCATTGACATATCATTATAATTTGTAGAATTGACTTATTACAAATGAAACCCTAAACTATGTGTGATGTTAATAGTTTTGATGTGTTTGATTCTCCTTGTGGTTTGGTGTCTCATCCTAGTGATTCTGTTGTGGCTGAATCAGTTGTGGTTACTTGGTAAGTGGCTATGGCTTATGTTAATATAGATGGTGTTAATGATAAGTTGGATGTAAATAACTGTGGGGTTAGCCTGTGTGCTACTCCCAACCCTTCTTCTAATTTTATTGTTGGTGGGGATGTTTTTTCTGCTATTGATGCTGATTTCTCTGTGCCTTGCGGGTTGGTCCATGGGGAACCCTCTTTGGGGGGGTTGGATGTGCATGCTAATGATCCTTCTAATGACTTTGAAGATGTTTCACTTGTGCATTCTCCAAATTTGGCTGTTTCTTCTATTAATGAGATTCAAAATATATTTGATGTGCCAATTTCTGTCATTTCTAAGGATTACTCACTTATTATTGACCATGAAGGAATCTTGTTTGGATCAATCTGATTGGCTTGACAGATATGCTTCCTCTCCTTGCGCTGGTGTTGGAGATGATTTGGGTGACCCCATGGGTGATTTTCATGAATTGTAAAGTTTGAATGTTGGTCGTCTCAATCAAAAAGATTTTTCTCGTGGCGGTAGCAAAACGCGATGGAGGAAATCTAAAAAACACTAGTTGGGTTTTTCTCCTTTGTCTATTATCGTTCGATGGCTAGTGGTTTGTCTTTTTCCTTGTAAGATTATTTGGTTGTTACTTGCAAGTTTTGGCTATTAGAACTTCTGGCTGCTCTCTAGAATAATGAATATTCTTGTTATCCTCTGGAGTCATCCCTCGTTTTGGTGCTTTTATTTTTGTTTGTCTTTTTTTTCCTGTTGTTCTTCTTTGTAATAGATAGAAACATTGGCTCGTAGGTTTTAATTCAAAGGCTATAATTTTAAAGAGCTTAATGTTCTTTAAAGGCTTGTAATTTTCATTTCAATTAACGTGTAGACCCATATGTGAGTTTCCTGAAAAAAAAAATGTAAATAAGAAAAGCAAAACCAAGCTTAAAAATTTGGGTTTTTTGTTTTAAACTCTTTGATATGTATGCTTGAATCTATTAAACCTTACAATACAACTATGTATGAAATTTTATTCTAATTTGTAAATAAGAACAACAAATCTAATCTTAAAAATTAGGATTTTTTTGTTTTAAACTCTTAGCAAACTGGCAAATTTTATAATACTTAATTACTCAGATGATTAGACTTAATTAGGGCCAAATTATGAACTAATTATTCATGTGATGTTAATTAAATTTATTTTGTGTTAAACTTTATTTTTCTTGATTCATCTAAATTAAGGGTGCCAAAAAATGACTTGATTCCATAACTCGATCTAAATCCGATTTGAAAAATTCAAGTTTGAATTGATTGATTAATTTTTGAGCTGGAATCAGGTTAAGAATGTTGACTCAAATAATTTTTGGGTTGTGTGTAGGTTGGCGTGAAAAAATTGAAATTGATCTGATTATCAATATTTAAATTCGGATTAAATGGGTAAATTTTGGGTTAAACGGTTCATGTTTATCTAAAAAATTGATAAACATGTCAAATGAGTTGGGTTTTGGTTTTCGATTTGAACATTTTAACCTGTATAATAAATATTTCAAGTTTAGGTCAGGCATTTCAGGTTGGGTCAAATTTAGGTCATACCGGAAATCTACCCACTAACCTGAATTGTCACCCCTAATCTAAACAAAGCCTTATGAATTCGCATGTTGATCTTCCTTTAAGCAATAGGTAATTAATGAAAATAAGACTATTAAAACTAGACATTGGTTAATTTAAAAGATATGTAATTTGGTTCATAAAAATTCTTTTCTGATATAAGAAATAATTAAGAAAATCACAAATAACATTTTACATGATCTCCAACTTTATTTTTCCTATTTTAAATAAAAAGAATTGAAGTCAATAATAAATTTTAAAAGTGCATTGCTACTCAAGCAAGATCTTAAAATAACTTTCTCAACTATTTGATGCCCAACTTACCTATTGTGTTATAGCTTAGATTTGTAACTAAAAGATCATCAATTCAAGGCCTTGCATATGCGTGCCTGTGTGAATGTGAAAATAAATTCATTCAAATACAAAAAAATATCTCCATACATCTTAGATGAATAACTCACAGAGCATGCATACTATTATCATGTATTAAATAGAAATTATCAGTGCTAAGTAATCTTAATAAAAAAGCTTAATTTAAGAAGTCACATGCATGTGAATGTGAATGGAAACACAATAGCATCTAGAACGGTACAAGTAAAAAATCTCTATTTTAGGTGCTAGAGCATCACATATTACATTCTCTTTCTAATTTAATATATATTTAAGGCTCCCTAGCTAGTTATTAATATACAATTAAGGTTCCCTAACTAGTTCTTTTTCTTTCAAGTTAACATGACTTGGAGAAAAAGGCATGGACCATTCTATCTTAGGGAAAGTTAAAGGCCTTTGTTATCTAATGTATTTCTTCCTTACCTCAATTAATTCATAATGGGAGTGATCAATCTCTTAATATTGTAGAGAAATTGAAGTAAATATAGTCAACACCTTAGTGATTGGTCATCCAAGGCTGTCATTTTTTTACATTAAAATTCAAACTTTGCATGTACTCACCTTGCAAATCTTTAATTTTTACAGACTATGCATTTCATTCATCTAGTATGATTTCATGTTTGGCTTCAAAATTTATTTTTCAAATCATCTGCAATGAACATATATACATCTATATTATATATAAAAGAGGGCAGTGAGGATAATTTGTTTGGTTAACTAATGCTAAACACAGTGGCAAGGCGCTCTAGTTTTGTTTTCTTTAAAGGAGACAATTAATCATCCTTATAACTATTTGAAGGACCCTTAAATGAACTTCTAAAGCACCAAAACTTGCCTTGTGAATTTTCTTAGATTTGATTAATAACAAAACATGATACATCCACGTCTGAATAGAAAGATAATTATGAAGAATCTTTTCTCCATCACAATTGGCTAATAAAATGCAACTACTATTGAATTCTCTCTATATTTTACATGTCAAAGACTTCAAATATTTTTCCCTCTGTGATATGGATTGGGTTTGGTAGCTTCTTTATTCCCACCCATTTTTCAGAGAGACCATATTTTACAAAAACCAACCCTCTAGACCAACTCTTAAATTAACTCATATTTAAAGGTCCAACCACTTGTTGTTATGCCAACATGAAATAAACCCTTGAGTATCACATACAAATTTACACATTCTCGAGAAGTACATGTTAATTAGTTTCAAATTGCATCTCTTGAAAAAGCTAGTCAAACACATAAAAATAATCATGGCTTTATATAAAAAAAATGGGTCAAAGTGATGCCATATGCCATGAAGATCTCAAGTAGTTCAGGATTTAAAGTAAATTTCAACCTTGAATATAACATCAACTTCTATAAAATAATGCATCTCCATAGAGGAGTATTTGCTTAATCATACCTTCTTCGAACATAAGCCACCAAATCATTTGGAAGATATAACTTCCTATGAAAAACGATCAGAATATCATTGATAATAATCGATATGACATAATAAATATTTATCAAACTGCTTGATTTTCTACCACTATGACCCTGCATTATACATAAAATTTTATGTGTTTTCTCTGCCCTAATGTTTCAAGCATGAGTTGAATAGCTCTTGACATATACTTTTTGCTATGATCTAATAAAATAAAATACATAATTGTATTAACATCAAGATCAAGAAGTTTTCTTTTGAAATGATATTAATAATATTAAAAGAATTACATCTATTTAGTGCTATAATGAACTTTTCTATAATGAAAACGCAACACATGAATAATTGTTCAACTACAGTTTACACACACCAACCATCCCATCCCCCCCCCCCCCCAAAAAAAAAAAACTTCGA
>NW_021320079.1:2040062-2052417 GCF_001605985.2 Dendrobium catenatum
ACTATATAATCATTATATTATTATTATTATTATTATGTATGAATTTGCAATTAAATTCATTCAAACTCAAAAATAATAAAAAATCTCAAGTGCTCGTAAATAAATTACCCGTCATATATGCAGACTACTACCACCCATTCAATTTAAGTTATCAGTGAGATTAAGCCTTAGAAAAAATCTTAATTTTAGAAGTCTCATGAAAGTGAATGTCTATGGAGATACAATAGCATCAAGAACAGTAAAAGTAGCAATCTCTACTTTAAGTGATTACATTCTCTCTCTAATTAAATTATAATTCTAATTAACAAGCTTTTTAGTAATATATAATTAAGGTTTCCTAGCAAGTTTTTTCTCTTTTCTAGTTAACATGACTTGGAGAAAAAGGGAGGGACCATTCTATATTAGGGAAGGTTGAAAGAAAATAGGGAGGAAGAAGGTACACGATGGCAAATGATTAGTTCATCACCTACACCATGTATTCCCTAGACATCTAAACCCAACAAGCCATTAAGCCATTAGTATATTCCAAGTGTTTTGCCACTTGTCATAGGCACTAATAAATTAATTAAGTTAGCACCCCCATGCCCTAACTTCAAAATAACATAAAGTAATAGCAATTTGGTAAGTAAAGGTAGCATAGTGCTTGGAATAAATTATGATGAAAGAAAAAAATAAATATACATTATTTTAATCTTTTGTATGTGATGGTTTCACAATTGGAGGAGATAGAAAATTAGCTGCCTTACAAGCTTCATTAATGATCATATGAAGCTTGTCAATTTTTAGAATTTGCCAAACTTGTATGATTTTTAGACACTTGATTTGAATTTGAACCTCCCACTCAGATATTTAGTTTGGAAAGGCATTGCTTGCATAATTTAGCCTTACAAATATGTGATTGATTTATAATGCTTAATTTGGCTCCACCATTATAATAATTAGTTATTGATAACCCCTTTGATGAGATCTCCATAATTGTATTAATCTTGATTATGATATTCATTATAATATTTCTTTCTTAATAAATAGTGTCATATATAATTGGAAGAGAAAAAAATATTGCCACATTTGCATGCTTCATAATAATTTTAAGACCATGCATGGGAGTAGCTCATGTGGTTAGAATTTTGATGCACCCATGATGACAATCACAACTCCTTGTTGATAACATCAAGCTTGCAAGTTTTGAAAAGTTTTAACACATGTGCAATCTTAATGGATCATTTTCATATTTGGAAGTTCATAGTCATGACAGTTAGCTTCCTCAAACATAATAAATATAATAGCAATTGAGAAGATGTTATGTACATTGAGATATAAAGATATTAAAAAAATGAACATACATTCTGTAGAAAAAATAACACAAAAAAGACAGTCTTATAATAAAGCATTTATATAATGTCATTGTATTCATCATATGTATTGAAGAATACCTTTTTAACTCACTTTCAACGTCATCTTCTAAGTCTTGGGAGGAATCCTTAGATGCTTCATTGGGGATAGTCCCTTGACATTGACAACAATCTTGTATTACATAGACAAACACCTTTTAAGAGATCATGGATAAAACTTTCTTCATGCTATCTGCACTTCAGGTTCTTAACCTTAGCTTGAAATATTTTATCAATACCTCATGAATATAATATTGGATTTTATACAATAGACTAAAGAGTTATTGAAGTCTTCCATAACCTTTGAGGATAAATCCTCTACTTGAAATTCAACTTTTGATATAATAATATCTATTTATGAGAGGCAATCTTATAAAGTTCTCTTCTTCTCCACATAAAAAACCTTCCTCTTCACTAGAAGTTCCTTAAAGGAATTTTCTCTATGATGGATTTTGGTCTTGCCTCAATTAGCTTATTATAGGAATGATCAATCTCTTGATGTTGTAAAGAATAGAAAGTGAACATAGTTCTAAGCTCAGCTCAACACCTTCTTAATTGATCCTCCAAGGCAGTCATTTTTTGGCATTAACATCCAAACTTCACTTGTGCTGACCTTGCAAATTTTAATTTTTATAAACTTTGTAATTCATTCATCTAGTATGATTTCACGTTGGGTTTCTAACTTCATTTTTCAAATCATCTACAATGAACATACAACATTAGATATAAAAGGGGTAGTGATAATAACTTTCCAATTCATTTGTTTGTTTATGACCAATGCATATATACTTTAATGCCCCATCTGGTTATGTATCTTTTAAGTATGGACCCTCTCAATAGCTAGGAATAAGGATAAAAATAGCAATTATTGTGAGATGAGTACCCTTCCCATAACCTTTGCCGATGCTCAACATAGTCACTCCACCTTCTAATATTCTTTTCTTTAAAGGTGATTGTTTATCATCCTTGTAGCTATCTGAAGGACCCTTAGATGAAATTATGAGGACACCAAGACTTGCTTTGTGAATTTGTTTGATTTAATTAATAATATTGCATGGAACCTCCTTTCCTAAATAGAAACATAACCTTGAAGAATACAACTCCTATTGAATGCACTCTATCTTTTAGATGTGAAAGACTTCGAATAATTTCATCTCCATGATATGGATTGGGTTTTACAGCTTCTTGAGTCTTCCTCATTGCTCAGGAAGACCCTATTTCACAAAAAAAACCCCCTGCTAGACCAACTCTTAAAATTATTTTTTATTGAAAAGTCCAACAACTTTTTATGCTAGCATAAAACACACCCTTGAGTATCACATATTAATTTGCACTTTCTCAAGAAGTACTTGATAATTAGTGTTGCATTGCGGTTCCTAAAGAAGATAGTCAAGCTCATGATAAAAAATCATGGCTTATAAAAATTAGGTCAAAGTGACAGCACATGCCATGAAGATCTAAAGTTGTTCTGGATTTAGAGGAAATTTCAACCCTAAATGTAACATCATCTCTTATATAATAATTCATTTTTGTGAAAATAATAATAATACGCCCGTACACTACATAGTCATATTACTCTAACCTATGAAATGACAATATTTTGATATGAAAAAAGTTTAAGGTTTCCCTAAATATTTTCTATATACAAAAAAAAAAAAAAACATTATAGTATATTTTGACAATTTTTATTATCATGAAAATTCCTCAAATGCTAAATGCTAAACGTCATGATTTTAGCATCAAGATGTTTGAAAATCAAAATTACCCAAAAAAATAAAAAATAAGAATATCAGATGTCAAAGAATTTGTATAAAATGTGCATATAAATAGCTTCATTTGTAAAAAAAAAAAAAATCAAATAAATATGAAGGAAAAATTCAACGAGAATGTTGAAATTGTTATATTGATACAATTGACAAATTTTTTTTTAAATTTTTTTTAAGAACATCTTAGCACGTTCGCATCACTTCATTGATAATTAGTTGTTTCACCATCTTCGATGTTGCTAATCTTCACCAAATGTTAAGGACACTCATCTTCCTATGTGAAGAAAATTGGAGCCTCAAAATGTGATGAGAGTCCCACATCCAATTTTAGGTCGTCTGATAAGTATAATCGATATCTTTTCCAATCAAATACTAGAGCCCCTCAAAAGGGACTTGATTGCCTTCAATTAGGTCTAATTGGTGAGGATAGTCGATATCATTTTCAAAGGAATAATGAAGCCTCAACTACTAACTAGAAATATCGATTTCTTCCAATTCTTGTTTATACGATAAGGGCTTTCAACACCTTTTGCAAGGGAAGGCTGGAGTCTTGTCATATGATTACAAGTCCTGATTATAACCTCTAGCAATTTTTAATCTTTGACATGAAATTTTTTTTATCTTTTACGTCGAAAAATCAGATTTTGCTTGTCTCTAATAAACCCATATCAAACAATAGATATGAAATAATATTAGGAAAAAAAAGTACTATCATTCTTTAAAAAATTGTTTTGCCCTATGGATCTATGACTATAATGTCAAGGAAAAAGAGATATAGAGATAAGATTAGAACAACCATACACAAATCTTATTCTAATTTATAATCTAAACTCTTTAGCACATCTTTTCTGATCACAGATCTCTGTTGTTTTTTTTTTAAATGTTGATTCCCTGCTTTTGCAAAAGACAAGTTACTATCAAACTTTGATATGTGTATAAATATAACCTATTAGTAGGCTATGCGACAAAAGACTCATTAACTGATTAATTAATCTACTTATGGAGGAAACATTGGCACACTAAGCAACTAAATTTACTCTTAGCAAGCTGGCAAAGTTTATAATACTTAATTACTAAGATGTTCACACTTAATTAGGACCAAAGATATGAACTTAATTGTTCATGTGAACTTAGTTAAATTTATTTGGTGTCAAATCTTATTTTTTTTCTCAATTCATCTAAATTAAGGATGTTAAAAAATAATTTGATTGTACAACTCGACCTAAACTTTGCTCAAAAAATTCAAGTATGTGTTGTCCGATACTTTTTCCGTTTGGTTTGGTTGACCTGAAACTTAAAATTAGCCCAACTATCATTTAAATTGGGGTCAAACAGATTATTTTTGAGTTAAATTACCGGATATGTTTATTTAAAAATTTGTATGATCAATACGATAAACATGTCAAATGAGTCGGGTTTGGTTAGTTGAGTTTGGTATGAACATTTTAACTCATATGATAAATGAGTCAGGCTTAGGTCAAGCATTTTGGTATGGGACAAATTCAGGTCACACACGAACTCGGTCCATACCTAACCCAAATTGACACCCCTAATCTAAACACTGCCTTATGAATTCACATGTTGGTTTCTTCTTTTAGGCAATAGGTAATTAATGAAAAGAAGACTACTAAAGCTACAAATTGGTTAATTTAAAAGAATAGTAGAATGATGTTATGTCATTTTGTTCATAAAATTTCCTTTTTGATAAAAGAAATGATTTAGATGATCATAAGTAACATGATCTCCAATTTTATTTTTCCTATTTTAATTAAAAAGAATTTAAGTCAATAACAAATTTTAAAAAATGCATTGCTACTCAAGAATGATCTTAAAATAATTTCCTCAGCTATTTGAAGCCCAACATAGCCTTTTGGTTGGGAACTCAGATTTACTACCAAAAGGTCATCGATTCGAGGCCTCGCATATACATGCTGTGTGAGTTTGCAATTAAATTTGTTCTAACAAAATAGTAATAATAATAATAAACTCCAGACATCTTAGATGAATAACGCGTGATATATGCATGCTACTGTCAGCTATTCAATTTCAATAATCAGTGATGAATAAGCATCACAAAAAAAAAACTAAATTTTAGAAGTCACATGAAAGTGAATGTGAATGGAGACACAAAAGCATCATGAACAGTACAATTAACAATCTCTACTTTAAGTTCTATAACATCATAGATTAGATTCTCTATCTAATTAAACTATAATTAACTAGCTTATTATTAATATATAATTAGGGTTTCTTAACTAATTCTTTCTCTTTTTAGTTAACATGACTTAGAGAAAAAGGGAGGGACCATTCTTTCTTAGGGAAGGTTGAAGGAAATTAGGGACAAAGGTACACGAGGGCAAATGATCAGGGCATCACCTACACCAAGTATTCCCTAAACATCTAAACCCAACAAGCTATTGCTATATTCCATGTGTCTGACCACTTGTCATAGTCACTAATAATTTAATTAAGTTAAGCCCATGGCCTAATGTAAAATATCATAAAGTAATTGATATTTGGAAAGTAAAGGTAGCATAGGTCATATCCAAATCATCATGGACCTTTGTATAGTGCTTGGAATAATTTAATCTTGAAGTGATCTGATTTTGGTTTAAAATGGACTTAAAATTATTCAATTGGATCTTAAGTTGAGAAATATTTACTTTTTTGGTTGGCTTGATTTAGATTTCGATTGGGACGGCTTTCTTACTACTTCTTAAGGAGCTTTCTAGTTTAAAAATTTAAATTTTTTTAATAGAAATCTACTTTAAGAAGTAGCAAGAAAGTCGTCCCGTTTGGAATATTTTTTTATTATTATTTTTAAAGCAATTTTTTTGTTAAAAAAATTCCTCAATTATAAATTTTTTAATTAAAAAAATTACTTTAAAAAGCAGTAAGAAGTTGTCCCAAACAAAGCCTTAATGGTGATTCAAGATAGATTTGATTTATTTATTTTGATTTGGGCTTGGTCATAATTTATAATGATTTGTGTTCGATATGATTTTTGAAATTTCAAGTTAAAGTTCATTTTGGTTTATTCTAGTCGCAATTTATGTCGATTCAAATTAGAATTGACTTCATTCAATTAATGTATCTTGACTATTAACATATAAATCCTATCATTGGGTTTTAAATATTTTCTTTGTGACACTTGATTTTTGTAATCTCTATAATAAAAATTAGATAATTATATTCAATTGTGTCTAATCTCTTCTTTCTCCATTGTGAGGAAGGGAGGATTTTAGTATATTCTATTTTGAGGTGGATTCATGCAACTGGGTCAGATCAGATGATTTTTTTCGACTAATGCATAGTTATGTGCAATCTTGTTTGGCTAAACTTGAAACAGTCTCCAACATCTATTCAATATCATCTACAAGACCAAACTCAATGTTATGATATCTTTTGATGAAGATGCAACTTCATGGACTAACAAACTAAACCATCTCTTAGAATTATATGTTAAGTTGTTTTAGCATAAACATTCTACTTAATAACATGGAGGCATATTTTTCATCCTCCATGTTTATACTTTCTTTTTGTTCTTCATTATTCGTGTTGCCTTGGTTTTGTTAGATTTGAACATTGATGCTTAGTCTAATTGTTTATGATTTGATCTCTTAGAAGCACTTCGGTTGCTTTAGTTTGGCATCATTAGATCATGTCTAAGGATTTTTTTGGGACAATTTTCTTATTGCTTTGCTTTTCAGGCTGCAACCACAATTTCTATTCGGTCAATATTTTTTTGTTGTTTTCAAATATTTTTTATATCAGGAAGATGTTTTCTACAACAATTTTAAAAAGTTAGTTTATCTGCAACAGCTTTACAAAACAGTAAGAAAGTCGTTCCATACAAAGCTTTAGTCTCTTTCTCCACCATCTCCATGTTAGAGTCATAATTGATTTGTTTCTTAAGTTTGTTTCTATATTCTAGATAGTTTAATCTAACTTTTAAGGGATCCATTGATTACCTACTTCTCTGTCAAAATCTATAGTCATAATACATGCTTCTATAATCCTAATTTTCTTACATGACAAAGTATATTTAAAATTGGCTTTAAAACCCCGCTTATCCCTTCAACTTAGGCTTCATTTGAGATAGCTTTCTTATTGTTTTTTAAAGTAGTTTTCTAGTAAAAAATTTGTAATTTAAATTATTTTTGTACTAAAAATCTACTTTAAAAAGCAGTAAGAAAATTGTCTCAAACCAAACCTTAATCATTAATGCCCCTTTGTTGTTCCTCTTCATACTTCATTTTTTATTTCCCTTTGAGCCTTCCCCAATGCACCGATACAATTTCTTCATTAAAATAGAAAAAAAAATGATTTTTATACCCACTTAAATCATTGCATTTCAATAGTATTTCTTCATTGAAAGTTATTATTTGATCTATCATCTTCTAATTATTTTCTTTTTCAAATTTTCACTAGAAGGTTAGGAGCTGTGCCCAAGGCTATAAATCTTCAAATCCAAAGTTGATTGCCAAAGCGTGATGAAATATATCACTACAAAAAAAAAAGGAAAATGTGTTAGCTTCCCCAATAGTGGTGCATAGTGGAATATTATCTTTCCAAGCAATCTTATCCTATTTGGAAAATCATAACACTGTTTACAAAGAAAAAAAATTCTATCATATATATATATATCATATATCATATATAATTTTTGAGATCAATTTCAAAATTTTTAAATATATTTTAAATCGGTATATTTTAAAAAAAATTGTGATAAAAGCATGTTGTTGCTCATCTTTTATCATTTAATACTTTTTAGGGGTGTCAATATTTGACCAGACCCAAACCCCACTATGATCTAACCCAGAAAATTTTGTGTTCGGGTCAACCTATTTACCAGACGAGTTGAGTTTTGGATTCCTTTTCTGTATCTTTTTTAAAATCGAGTCAACTTCGAGTAGACTCAGAAACTTAAAAATGACCTAGGTCAACCCTGGCCTACAGCGAACCTGCATTGGCTTCCATCTACAGCACTCCTGCCATCCTACGCTCACGCCTGCACTCCAAAGCGAGCCCTCCCACTCTCGCGTTCGCACCCTAACCCATGCCTTCTCCCGCGCTCGCACCCTCTCCCACTCTGATGCTTGCACCTGCGTAGGTGGTGCTCATCGCCTCGCTTGCTCAAGCCCCCTTGGCCCGCAAGAGCGCGTGTCCGAACTCGCTCGAGCCTTGCTATATTCCGGGTTAACAGGTCAGATCAACTCATCTCTATAACCCAATAGGTTGGGTCCATGTCTAAATTTCTAACCCGTTTATCGAGTCGAGTTCAGGTCATATGAAATAGACTCAAGTCAATTCCTGATTCGACCCAAACTAGAACCAAATCCTACCCAGATAGCCATGTTGACACTCCTAATACTTTGTTTGAATTTGGAAGGAACTATCGCTTTAACTTAAGCAACTTTGATTTCCAAAATTTAGGTGAAAACATTGCATAGATGAATTAGACAAGGATCCATTTATGATTTGTCCTAATATGAGAAACAAGAAGAAGAAACAAAGGTGATGCTTGCTTTAGAGTAATGTACACATGCATGTGAAGTTGATGCGATTGCTTTTAATTTTTGCCTGATTTGGTGCATTTAAAAGTAAAAGAAAAAGTAACAAAAGTCTATACAGATTATAGAACTATTTATATAATTATATTTATTTATTTTTACTTCATTAAATGCATGATGAGATTTATAATGATCCAGATGAGAAAAATTATAGTTTTGCCAATGACTTTTAAAGGCTCTACAAACCAAATAATAGGAAATGATGGGAAAAAAAAATGATTCAGTGCCTAATTATATGTAGTGGAATAATTTATCCATGTTCGAACCATGTTCCCTAATTCAAATAAGGGTCATGCAAGATTTGAATAAAGTTGGTACTTGGTTCAAATAAGATGCACATATTGTTCAAATATTATTCAATATTGTTAAACAATAGAGTTGCAATAGTTATAACCACGGTTTTAAAAACCGGACCGGACCAGCTGGTTCAACCGTGAACCGGCCAGTTGTCCGATCCGGTATATGTTATATTTAATATTATTCTCATTATAAATTTGTTATAATGCATATTATAAGAATTAATAATATAAATTTTTATATTATATTAAATATTATTCTTATTACACATTTGTAAATTTAATATTATAAATTTTATATATTATATTAAAATTTTCAAGTTGTTATAATGTATATTATCTCATTTATTATAATTATAATTAAATGTAAAAATTAATTATAATTAAATTATTAGATATTCATAAATATAATATAATTAAACTATATGTGTTGTAAATTATAATATATTCATCATTGAATTTAATTTAATTATATTGATAGATAATCTATTAAAATTATATAGTTTAAATTCTTAGAATTATATGGTTTGAGGTTAGATTCTCGTAGATATTCTATTAATGTTATTAATTTTTAATAATATTATTATTTATTATGTCATCCGGTTCGACCCCGGTTCGACCGGTCGAACCGTCGAACCTTGAATCTCTCCTTCTTCTGGTTCGTTGTCCGATCCGATTTTCACAACCTTGGTTATAACGTAATGCACTGATGCTTTTAATTAAAGAGGTATGCAGTATCCGACACACACTAGATACGGACGTACATCCGTATCTAATACCTAGCTCCACTCCCCGCTCAACGCACGACCCAGCTTCGCTTGCGAACTCAGCTCCTCGCCCGCGACCAGCCTTGCTTGCTCTATGCCCGGGTTACCGTGTCGGGTTAGGTCGACCCGGGTTTGGGGTAGGTCAGATCCGGGTTCGGATTTCTAACCTGTTTCAAAATTGGGTCGGGTCAAATAGTAACGGGTCATTTTTTAATTGGACTCGAAACCGACCCGAAAATTTATTTTGGCAACCCTAGGTCCACCGCATCCAGTGAGCCTGACCATCCAACGTTCTCTCATCATGAAGCTAATGCCCACAAGGTCCTCCGCACACGACTACAGTGAGGTTTTCCTCTGGAACTTCTACTATATATTGAAGCTGACACTTGAGGTGAGCCCCGAGCCTGACCTTTCTACTAGATTGGCGTCTCTCCTCCTATATCATATTCTACCATGGGAAGAATGTACAAAGCTTAGCCATAGCCTCTTAAAAATAAAAAAGGTTGATGCAAAGCCATTTTATATCGCCAAAACAGTGATGATCTCGAACTATATAGCTTAATGTAAACAAACTAGTTTCATCATGCATTGATTGCTAGCTTTAGGCTTTGTTCGGGACTGCTTTCTAAATCAGGGTTTTAGTACAAAAAAAATCTTAAACTGAAAAATTTTTTACTTGAAAATATCTTCAGAAAGCAGTAAAAAACTATCCCGAACGAAGCCTTAATCTCATATTAATCAATGGACTGTTTTTGGGAGATCTTACTCTATAGACCAAATTTTTGTCAAATCTCTTTGAAGTGTTGAAGTGACCTTGTTTTGGAATTTTAGGATTAGTTGGGAGATCTTACTCTATAATAAAAGATCATGAGATCTACTAGTGGTGGATGTGGAAATGGTAAAGATCTAACCAAGATTATTGTATAAGAGAATAAGTCTTTGTAGAATCTTGTAATCAAATCTGTGATTTCCGACGAATTTTTGAGAGCTTTTGGTAGAAATGATCATCGAAATAGCTGGATTTTCTGTAGTGAACAGCAATCACTAGAGAAGAAAATGTTGCTAAAAATAGGAAGGTTCGAGCAACTTTTTACTGAAAATTTATTTATATACTTTCCGAGCGTCTCCTCAAATTATGCGTATCTTAGTCAAAGTTATATTTCCAGCCATATTTTCTCAAAAAAAAAGAATCAACAAATATTTTTCTCCAATTCTAAACATTATAGGGCATATAAAATCAAAATCCAATCGAAAAAATAAAACAAATTCAATTAAAAGTATAAATTAAATTGGTGATGCAGCAATCTTCTAAAGATGATGAAGAAGAAAAAAAATCTAATGAAACCAAGATATTTATCAACATAATAACTACTGTTAAAAGCACATGAAATATTTTCTTGCAAAGAAATTGGTAGAAGGGATACATCCAGCTGCAATCCTTTTTGTTTTCTTATAGACCAAATTATTAAGATTAAGGAAATTTAATTAGGAAATAGAATTCAGCTGCACTTTCGCTTCTCTTTCCTTTATCGTTTCCTACCTCCCTATCGCCATCACAACCAACTAATAATGCTTAAGGATTTAATAACAATTTAATGACGGTCCAAAACCTTCGCTAAATCCCCGACAGATAAGCCTAACTTTTTGCCTCAAAAATAGGAATAGAATCATTATATAATTATTTCTTCCTGATTATTGATTTCCTTTAGTGGATTAAATCTCTTAACCTTAAATAAATAATCTAAGGACAGTTTTCCCTTAAAAAAATAATCTAAGGACAGTGCTTTCTCGTCAAAAAAAAAAAAAAAAGTGTAGAATAAAAGAAGTACAGTGTAAAATAGATGTAGCATATTTAAAATATTTTAAATTTTGTTAGAGTTTAAAATAAATGCAAAAGATTGTTTTTTGTGTTTAATTAGAAGTAAAATAAATTCAGTGTTTTAATTATGATGATGATGATCAGCAATGGTGGCAGCAAAGTGGTGGGAAGCACTAGCGGGTTGCAGTCATTGGTGGTAGCATCGATGAATGTGCTGATAGGTGGCAATTTTGGTTGCAATTGATTGTCATTTATTGTGGTGATTGATGGTGGAAGCCCGACGGGGGTAGGGTTGAACTTCTGCATTTGCATTCATCTAAAACCCATTACAAAACTAATCAAAACAAAGTCCCCACATCCGAGGCAAAATTACAACTATCATCCTCAAGGATAAGCAAAAAATCTTGAGGAATACATATATTGTTGCTATCTCCAACATCCCAAACAAAACTATCTTCAATTGCTCTTTGAGCACAAAAATGAGCTGCCTTGTTATGTTCCCTATAAGTATGAACAAAAAACACCTTTTGGAACGATTTTACCTAGTTTAGCTTGTGTCCTTCATCCGAACGGAGCTTCCACAACTCCTCCTGCTTGCAACGGTGCATGAACTCCATCACACTTGCATTGTCACCCTCGACAATAACCCCCTCGACATCATACATCCATTCGAGGAGGAGTTTGTCAATATAATGCACAGCCATAATCTCCACTTGGGTACTATCCCAATACGTGATACTCCA
>NW_021320079.1:2052517-2062014 GCF_001605985.2 Dendrobium catenatum
AGACTCGTCCCGGACGATTCAGTCCAGAAATCACTCCAGAGAACATTCCAGAAATCAACTGTTTTCAATACACTGATCGGCCTGGACGATCTCACCATCGTCCCGGCCGATCCTGGGGAAAAATCACTTTTCCCAGCAGCTACAGCAAAGGAACGAGGTCTCACAAAAAGACTCATTGTCAGTGCAACTTTGAGCTCATCAAGCGAAGCGAACCTAGGTGTGGGAAACCCCATATCTCCAAACGTTTTAGAACCTCTTCGAGCTGCTTGCACTGGGTCGTTACGTGGTTCAGGTCTTCCAATTGATTGCACCCAATCGGGCAATGCACATCGGTACACAGGCTGCGACGGTTCAGCCACCCGCACGTAGGGATGAGGTCCATGTAAATCCTCCACCAAAATATTCGCTCACGGGGTCTTCACCCGATCTTCAGAATGGTGCAGACCTGGTTCTCTTCACCTTGGAATAAAGAATCATAGCAGATAGCTGAGATAGAGGTGCCAAGTGGACATTTACTGAGTTCCAGCGAGTCTGCATCAAGTTCCGTCCAAAGCTTGACATCACAAATCCTGTCAACAAGTGTTTCTCCAAAACAAAGCAGCAGCTTATGTCGATTTCAACAATTATCCGAAGTGATAAACTCGTTGACCGAGCAGCCTTCAATCCTCTCAATGTTGCAAAAAGTAGGCCATAGGGAAATAGCCGAATCCAGGATCCATATATGATTTACAATGTCGATATTGACTCCATTGCACACCTTCCAGCAAACATTGTTACTCAAGCTGTTCGCCCCATCGCAAATGATTCTCCACCCGCAAGAATCACCCCGTTTCCGATCTTGCTGCCATGGCCATGCACCATAAGTATGTCTCATGCATCTTTGAAATAAGTTTTGGGGCTTATGTAGGAAATCCCACGCAATTCTGGCTCGCAACGGTCCAATCCAGTTGTGACTAGCATGGAAACCAAGGCCTCCCAGCCGCCTTGGTTTGGTGATATCTCCCCACGCAGCATAGTGCAGGCTCTTATGGGTCATATCTTTATCCCACAGGAATCGGCGACAAATCCTTTCCACCTCAGCAAGAACTCCCCGAGGTACCAATGTGTGTGTTATTGCATAAACCGAGAGAGGGAGTAACACCGAATTGATCATGGTAATTCTGCCAGCCAGGGATAAGTGACGAGTCCCCCAGGAGATCGTGAGTGCATGCACTTTAAGTAGTAGAGAGCTGAAGTCAGCCTTCGTAAGCCTCCGCATTGCAAACTTGACACCAAGGTAGTCCATTTCCTCCACCTTGCGGCACCCAGCAAGCCTGGCCAATCGGTTCTTAGTCGACGAAAGCACGAGATGACTAAACAGGATCGCCGATTTGTTCTTGTTGATTCGCTGCCCCTTCCAGCCACAATAGTTCTCCAGAATGGTTATAAATTTTCTGACATTGGCAGCGTTCACACCTGCAAAAAATAAAACATTATCAGCGTAAAGGAGGTGGGACACAAGAGGTCCCCCCGAACGGATTTGAACCCCCAGCTCCCGGTAGTTTTGGTGAAAATGCAGCGAGAGTAGCTCCGAGCAAAGAATAAATAGGTACGGCGAGAGCGGGCACCCCTGCCGGAACCCACAGCTAGCCGTAATCCCCTCCGAAAGTGTCACATTAACCAGAATAGAAAACGAGGCGTGGTGACACAGTTTAGCACCCAAGTACGAAACCTCAGGGGGAAGCCCATCTTCAAAAGCACCAGTTCCAGAGTTTTCCAATTCATCTTATCATAGGCCTGCTCCATATCCACCTTCAAAGTCATCCAACCCCTGGACAATTTGGACACCTTGAATTTGTTTACAATCTCTTGCCCCAGAAGACAATGATCGGAGATCGATCGACCATGCACAAATGCTGCTTGCTCCTCAGAGATAAGGTTGGGTAAAATGCCTTTGATTCGGGAAACAAGTATCTTCGCAATAATCTTATAGATAGTTTGGCATAAGCTGATAGGTCTGAATTTGGAAGGATGGTTCAGTTTGTAAACTTTCGGCAATAGGACAACAACCGTCTCCTTCCAAGTCGGCTCCATATGCCCATACGAGAAGAATTCGAAGCACGCCAGCATAACTTGCTCGCCCACAATGTCCCAGAAGGCCTTAAGGAACGAAGCTGTCACGCCATCCCTTCCTTGTGCACGATTTGGCCCCATGGATTTGATAGCAAGCCAAATTTCGTCCCGGGTAATCTCCCTGTCAAGGTGCATAGCGAACTGCTCCATGTTCACCAATCTGGACTCCAATGAAGGCCATCCCGTCTCATTAATAGGTGTGTTGGTCCATTTTTGTGCAAAGAAATCATGAACCACCCGCATGATGTCCGCCTGCTCCGTTGCAGCCTGACCGTCCGGAAAGTTCATGTGCTCAATTTGATTAGATCGCCGCCTTGTAGAGGCCATGGAATGAAAGAACCGGGTGTTCCCATCCCCCTCCTCAATCCACCACACCTTAGCGCGCTGCCCCCACCACATCGTAATTCTAGCCATAGTAGCCTTTAATAACTGCACCTTGTACCTCATAGTTTCAGATTGGGCCTCAGAGAGCCCAGCGGAGAGCACTCAAGCTCCTGGAGAATTCTAATTTCCCCGTCAATATTATCTTTCAACTGACTTAAGTAGGGATGGGGATGGGAATGGCAATGGGTGGTTAAGGCGACCACTGGAGGGGAGTGGCAAAGGCAACCAATGATGGAGATAGCTTGCAGTGGTGGTGGAGGTTGCTAATAGAGGGTGACAACATTGGCTTGGGCGATGTCTGGTTGCTACAAGTGGAATTGTTGGCTAGCTGTGGAGGTGGTTGGCATCATCTTGCAGTGATAGTGGGTGGTGTTAGTTTTGTATGGAATTTGATTTTGTCAATCAATCAAGTTGTATTACTACCACGAACCTCAATTCCATCAATCGAGCTTGCTGGGGGGTTGCAGGGGGTCCTCCTCCTACTTGGGTTTTGATACAACATTGTGGTGTTGTATAGTTTTCTTAGAGATAGATAGAAAGTGAAGTGCCACAGTGCTCCAAACCCTGACATTGGTGGCACCTGGTGCTCCTTGGCAGATTGGAGACAGAGAGTTGAGCGCCTCAGTGCTTCAAACCTGGCATAGCTAGAAAATTTTCTTTCTCATTTTTCATGAAGTGTTGCATCCCTTGGTGATTTCAGTATTTGTTTTTTCTTTGTTTGTTCATGTGAGAGAATGATGCGAGAGTGTTAAGAGATAAAGAGACGCTGAGAGAGAAGGACATAAGTACGATTTTTCTCTCAAATTTCATAGTTAATTTCTTGGTATAGTGTGGCTCCATGATTTGTTTCCCGATTTCCAGTTTTTACATATTAAATCCTAGTGTTCTTTCTTTCCACTGGAATTTTCTATTTATTGCTTGTGTTTGTTGCGTGGTTTTACTTTACCAACCAGTAATATGAGAGCTATGTTTTTCAGTTGGAGTGGGAGTAATGGCTAACAAAATAAGATGGAATATTGACAAGTTCAATGGTTCAAACTTTTCATTATGGAAGATGTAAATTGAAGATTTGTTATATCAGAAGAAGTTATATTTGTCGTTGTATGGAATCACCAAGAAGTCAGATTCAATGACTATGGATGAGTGGGAGGTTCTTGATCAGACAACCCTATGTTTGATTTGATTTTCACTTTCTTCATATGTTACATTCAACATTATAAATGAGAAGACTATATTTGATCTTATGATTGCATTGACTAAATGTATGAGAAGTTGTCAGCATCAAACAAAGTGTTCTTGATGAAGAAATTATTTAATATGAAGTATTAGACAACACTTCAATTATAAAACATTTAAATATATGAACATTGTGATACATGAAATTAGATAGCTTTGGTGATGTTATTAAAAGATTAAAAAAAAAACTTTCAAATTAAATTTTGGAGCTTGACAATTGGTATCAGAGAAATGTTGTTGAAAGAATTAATTGTTACCAAAACTATAGAAAATTGGTTATGAGTTGGGTAGATTAATGTGTATAGTTTTACATTCATAAATGATTAGCATTTCATTGCGTAAATGAATGATATGTGATTGATTGAACATATGATTACATGATATAAATTGATTGACTTTGACAAGATTTAGTTTTAAGTTTGATTTGATTTGAGTTTTAGCCATACATGTTTGTTTTATATCTATTTTGTGCCCAAATTCTTAAGAGAAATGATGTGGATGATATTTTCTTAATGTGGGTAGATTGTAATAGCCCACATTAAATCAGTTATACAATTTTTTTTAGGAACAATGATAATATTGATACATATTAATGTTTTGAATTATAGAATTTATTTTTGTTGTTTATTACTGATAGATGAAGTTAGATAGCTCTGATGTTGTCATTAAAAGATAAAAGAAAGAATTCTTTCAAATTAGATTCTAGAGTGTGACATCATGGGAATTTTCCCAATAGTCATTAGATAGTAAAAGTTCATTATTAAGATTATTGACTACATAAAGTGGTTGTAAGAGAAGCCACTCATAAAATTCTTAATATAAAATTATTAATGAAAATGATCATCACTAATAATAGGATTTAATTCATTAGAAAAAATCTTATATATTTTTACAAAGATATATATTCAATTGGTCCATATAGCTATTTTATATCCTCAAATGAATAGACAATAGAAGTAATAAATTGAATCATTCTTAAATAATTACTTACACTCCTTGAAAAAGTTGGGAGCAAGGGGTCAATGAGCTTTCCAATGTAGTTAGGCTTATTGCATGACATCAAGAGTTCAAATAAGAAAAATACTTTATATATATGCTTCAATAAAGAGATCCTGACTTCTGTTAGTATTTATGTCCTAAGCCATAAGGTCAAACCTTTTTCATATAGCTAATTATGAGAACAAGCTCTATAATCTTATTAATCTTCTTTTAGAAACACATGATGCAGATTCTTCCTGACTTATCACTTTTATAAGTCCAGTCTCGCCAACTCTTGAAGCTGATGGGAAGGAACCTTAACACAATAAACTATCACCTCTCTATGAGGTGCCCTGCGTGTTGTTTATCATTGTCAAGTCAGAATTATTCAAACTTTAAGATTCTAACAGCTTTGGAGGTATTATTAATGACCAATAATAACCATAATTTATAAAAGCTTCATATATAATTCCTAATTATACTTCTACTCAATAGACAAGATTAATGTCCACAACCTTAAAAGGACATGAAGAGTTCACCTTTAATTTAGGATAAGCATGGTATTCACCCCATCCTAATTAAAATATAATAATTCCTAGTAGGATTTGATTTGACTTTTTTATATAGGTTAATATTATTGAGTAATACTATGAAAAATAACTTTGGATAGGTAAAAAATTTATAAGTGGATTTGTTAATGTCTTTTGTCATAGGTTAATTTTCAGGGTGGCATCTCATCCTCACAACCTAAGGAAGAAAAAAAAACATCAAAGAAAATATGCTTTTTTTAAGGGACCACCCCCAATTTTTTTCAATAAAAAGAAAATTACAATAACCCACACAAAGTCAAAAAAATGCTTACAACATTAGAGAACAAAGACTCTAAACGACTAGCTAAGATGACAAAAACACGACACATAAATAAACACAAGAAAGAAACGAATTCTATAACCCAAAAGGACTCAGTAATGGTAATTCTGCACCCACCAAGTAGCGAAGAACTGACCATCCATTGGCGGTAGTAAGCCACAAAGCAATCAGCCGAAGATCTGAAAAGGAATTAAGCAACACCCCAAAGGCACTGAGAAAACCACACCAACCACCAAGGTTGCCTGCTCAAGGCAAACCCGGGGTTATGCAAAATTGCCTCATCATAGTCCGGAATCCAAAACAAAAGCCAAAACAAGCACAACACGAATCACTTTTTTTCTTAGATTTAATTTTAGATCTTTTTTCAGCATCACTTGAAACTGCATAATCAACTACTCGGCCCACCATGAAATTATACATATCTTGAGAATCATGAAAATCATTTGGAATCTCATCGACATCGACATCAGACACATTCAATCAATCAGAATGATCCAAACGTGAGTTACTTACTCTCAAAGCTAGATGGGCTTTCAACTCCACATTGGACCTAATCGAAATCAGAATATCAACAAAAGCTATCGATAAAGCCTAGTTAACTGAAGGACTAACTGCATCCTCGACCACAGTCCCATCATGTAGAGCCCCATTAGAAACCTCAACATCCTTAATAGCCAAAGTATCACAAATAACATCTGGTCCCAAAGGATTAGAATCTAAAGCCATAACAACATCCTGATCATTATCATCAATAGAGTTTAGAGCCAGACTAACTGGCTTCAAAGAATCAGAATAAAATTATTCCTCATCATCAACATTAATAGAAGAAGAAACCATAGTAGAGACATGATTAACCAAGTAAGGGATATGGCTCATGGCACCCACACTATGGATAATAGAATCATTGACAACATTACCCATATTGTTACAAATACCCTCCTTAAGACCACCAAAAACAACATTAACTACAGGTTTACAAAACTCCTCATTAACACCTCCATCAATAACAATATCAGTATCCAAAATAATAGGGCCTACAAGGGCTAAAGCCACAGGTTTAGCATCACAACCAACACCCATTAGAACAGTAGTTTCCATAGGAAGGTCAGCATCATTCAAAACCCCCTAACCCCCTCCTCATTAAGAACCAGTGACAATACAACAATAACATTACTTTTAGCATTCGTACTAGGCAAAACATAATTCAGGTGAGAATGCGGATCAGACAAAAGAGCAGAGGAAGAACACTCGCCTCTAATATGACCAAGATGCTTATAGGACTCGCATAAAGCAAGAAATTCCTCCATCTGCACCCTTTGAACATACCCAGATTTCTCAGGCCCAAGCCAGATTTGCTTAGGAATTTTTTTAGTAATGTCCAGTTTAATTAAGACCCGCGCAAGAGATGGCCTAGAACCAATAGAAGTGGCATTGTCGACCTTCAATGGCCGACCAAACATAGAACCTAGAGCGTGGAGGATACAAGGAGAGAAAAGATGGATCTTAAATTGGGAAAGGAAACTCATATCGAATTACCAGAGATTCAAAACCGACATCTAGAAACGGGGACCATTTTATGAGTTTCATGAAGTAATTATTCACAAAATAGAATCTATGGCAAAAAAACTCTACTATAATCTAGGTCATTAGAAAGCTTAATCAGAACGTGTAGCTGATCAAGAACAATCACAGAGAAATTGGCATTCAGCTTCAAATTGAAGAAGAATTTGTGAATTGCATCCAGAGAAGGATGATGCATAGGAAAAAGCCAACCATAGCAAATTGAAAAGGAATTAAAAGAGCCAAAATTTCTTCATCTGAAATCCACAAAGATGGCAAACCATGAAAAGAACAATGTTTGAGCTCAGGAAAATAAATAGAAGGCGGAGAATCAAAAAGGGATTAACAAATGACCGTGGTTTAAATGACCCATTCAAAAAATCAGGATCACCAACAAGTCTAACCGTAATTCCAATCATGAACGGCCGGATATGGAAGAGACTATTTTAAATCTGGATTCAAGAATTATAATTTTGATGATAGTAAATATTTTTTATACTTTTATTTTTCTACGACTGCCTTGCCTATTAACGTTTAAGGTCCAATGGATCAAATTATAAATCAAGCTAACTCAAGACTGGGTAGATTAGGACTGAGTTAATCTGTAAGTGTACGTCAAGGGTCTTTTTCTTTTCTTGAGTCAAAAGTAATAAAGTGGGTCCTGATGATAAGTAACATTGCATACAAGCACTCAGAGGGAAAAAATTATGACTGTTTAGAATTTTTTATTTTCGATCATATCGTCTGAGATATTCCGAAATCATATTAGATGATCAGTTAAAAATAGAAACCCTAATTAGGATATCCTGATTAATGCAGTCAAAATTAAGTCAATCGTCCTGGACGATATTAGCGTCATCCTGGATGATAGACTCAAATCAGAAAGAATCAGCCACCAACTCTTTTAGGTATATTTTATTTTTGGACATCGTCCAGTCTTGAATGATGCATTATAATTATGCCTAAATTAATCAGGTAATTAAGAAAATCAATTAAGGTTTGATTGCTCGATCATATCGTCTTGGATGATCGTAGGATTGTCTGGGACGATCCGTTAAAAAAACCTTAGTTTCTTTCTGGATGAATAGGGCGATGTTTTGGATGATACTTGATGTTTTAAACTAATTGTATAGGGACGATCCATAAATCATCCTAGATGATCAGTTATTTTTTCATCGTCTAAACATGTAACCAGGGTGATGTTTTGAATGATATTTGATGTTTTGACTAAACGTCCAGGACGATCGTGAAATCATCCTAGACGATCAGTTATTTTTCCATCTCCAAGCCAGGTAAAGTCTGGCTAAATAGAGCAATTATCTGGATGATATTCGATGCCTTGAACTAATTGTATAGGATGATGTCCTATCATCCTGGACGATCAGAATAAAGAAACCTTTTAATCATCCAGACTCTCCCAAATCGTCCTGGATGATTGAGTTGAATTTGTACTGATCATATAGGACGATTCATCTATCGACATGGATAATATTTGGCAATTTATTATAATTTAAGGAAAATTTGAAGGCCTCCTTTATAAGATCTCTTATTTACTCAAGATAATATCTTTTGATGTTGTCTTGACTTGAGAGAGCCAAAAGGAAAGGGAGAGCAAGGGAAAGAGAGAGCATCTTGTGAGGGGGTTCACAATGGTTGCTTCAAGCAAGGATCCGGGTCATCTTCTTTTATTTTTGTCCCTTATTCCTTGAAGGTTCTAGAGAGGTCTACTTCAGTAATTAATCGAGGTTCTCTGCATGCTTTAGGAGGAAGGAAAAGGAGTCGGGTTCTCTACCTGCTTCAGGAGGAAGCGAAAGGAGTTTGATTCCCAAAAGCTTGAGTCTTCATGAAGTGTCTTCCTCTCATGTCTATATATAATTTCTTTTACTTTGGCTAGCATTGAATCCCACATCTCATAAATGAGATGTAAACAAGACTTATCCGTATCAGCTACTCTCAACATCTTATAAATTGGGTCTGTGAAATTTATGATGTATTCAATCACATCCCACCATAAATCATCTAAAAGCTTCTCTTTTACATACCTAGCCTTTCCAACATCATCTTCCCTGTAACATGTCCATTTGTCACTGATCACCATAGCTTGAAGAGCATTTTTTATTTTTTTGAATCTTCTCAACATCACTATTACTGAGGCAAACCGAGTTTCAGCAACTGCAAGCATCTTTAAATTAGAGAAATCATTGAACATAGAGAGTCTCATGGAGTGATTCATAATAAAATTTCTAATTACAATTGCATCTCCAGCAATCACTGTGATCCAATGACATTCATTATAGGTGATTTCATTTGCCTCGGTATTCTTAGCTGCACAAATGTTCTTCAAAGCAAGATTAAGC
>NW_021320079.1:2063406-2140778 GCF_001605985.2 Dendrobium catenatum
GCCTTCACTGTTCGCGTTGTTAAGCCGCTTCGTCGACGAAGGATGATCCTATCAACTTTAATGCTCGCGTCGTCAAGCCTCTTTGTCGACAAAGGATGATCTTGTTTGCTTCTATGCTCGCGTCATTGAGCCGCTCCTTCAACTATAACGAAGAAGATGAACACGTGTGTGGAAACGAAAAACCTAGCTCTTTGAAATGTTGCTCCGTGTTTTGAGCGAAAACGGTGGAAAGTCGAAAAGAAAAGGGTAAATCGTGGCTCAGTGTTTTTTTTAATAGGACACGCGTATCCGATACGTATCTGTGCCGTATCCGACACGTATCTATGCCGTATCGGAGGCGTATCCGTATCCGACACGTATCCGATACTATACAGCACGCCTCGTAAATAGGAGTATCCGTGCAACATAGATTCCTCACTACTATCACAAGAGGATGATTTTTTCTACATCATCTAATATATCTAGGGAGGGGTACTCAATCCTCTTTGTAATGACCACTTCTACACAATTAGTAAATGGTTATTTGATCTTTTTTCTTATTATCTATGAATTTTTTGAATTTATATTTATTCATAAGTTAGTCACAAAGAATTTGTGTGGGTTAAATTGGAAAGAAATTGATAAGTGAAAGTCAACCTTGGGAGAGTTGTGGAGTTGTATTATTAGTGATATGTTGCTGGCCTGTCTGATCTATCTTAGAGTTTTTTCTCTCTGTTGTAGGGTAGAATTCCTTGGGGTCACTACAACGTTATCAGAATGGTGTTGTGGCGTTGAACCTTATGTTTCCATGAAAAGAAAAATTATCCCTTAAAAGCGTTATGGCATTAAAGATCTAGTGTCGCGGCACTACGCAAAAATTTTTTTTATAAATATCCAAATATGCTATTTTAAAACTCATTTTATTTTCATTTCATCCACCGATTTGGCATGGAGAAGGGAAGAAAAGAAGGGACATGAGAAAAAAGAGAAGAGAAAAAGATGTTTAGGGATATTAGAGCTGTTTTCGTCTGTTCGACTAGTTGAGAAAGTTATTCATCTCAAGGTGGATAATCATTATCCCACCTCTAATTTTAGTGAATTTCTTTATTTACGGTATCCTAAATTTTTAATTTATTTAGAACTCATAAAAGTTGTGATATATCGATATAGCAAACTTTCACTGTGTAACTTTTAGTATATTATTATGTTAGTAATTTTGCACGTATAGAAATTATCATATTGAATTTTCACCCAGCATTTCTATGTTTTGGAGAAAAAGTCCTAAATGTAATAATTAAGATGAATTTAAAATTTTGATAAATAAGTGTCAAACTTGTTAATTTAAGTGTATAATATACATATTTGTTATAGTTCAACTATCATGGTCATATGTATGTGGAAATGAGCATATTCAAATTTATCATATTAAGTATGACTTCAATTTTTTACTATATTATACATACTATGAAATATATGTATGCAAGAATGACTAGTATCTATATGATTCAGGTTGGTGGAGATATAATATCCTGTGCAAGAAGGTGGGTCGGCATACTTTCCTTCAAATCTGTGTTAATGGTGTGAATTCAATATAGGTTGGGAGATATAAGATAAATGAGATATGACTATAAGTGATGGGGTTAGGGGCGACAACTCGTGTGTTATGTCACGTGATTTTTCTGACCATACATAATAATATGATAGTATATTATATTGCAGCTGACTTACTATAATTGGCCAGACATATGATTAGTTAGAATTCCTAACATTCTTAATATATATGTATATGATCAGAAGCTATTTCACATTATGAATGTAATTGCTTAGAGCTTCTAATAGAACATAGTGAGATGAATGATATATGATTTTAAAATGATAATTTTGTCACCATAATACTATATATATATGGTATCTATACATGAGTAGCATAGTGATTAATTATTTAACACATGTTTACATAGTGACTAATATAACCTATAATGATATATGGGTTATTTGGGTTGGGTTGCGACACCCGGCTTGAAGAATGACCTACAACAGTAGCTATAGCTTTGTGATGCACCAAGTGAGTTCATTTTAGAAATCCCCGAATGAAATTTTCATTAAGGTATTTGTGTTTGAAGTATTTTACCTCCACATTAAATATATGCTTATGAGTCTCTTGGATGTGATCTTCAATCATAGCTTTACAATTAAAGAGTTTTTAATGGCTTTTACAGATACTATCTCTGCTTGAGTTCAACACTAAGAATATTAAAAAAAATTTGACTAATGGATTGACCATAGAAATTTATTGAAGCAAAAAGGTCACTATTTAAGCAATGATATTTCTTCCAAAAATTAAAAAAAAAATGATAGAATTTCATAAAAAGATTTTTTTGGTAGAAACAAACAAACACATGCAATCATCTAACATAAAATTCAAACAAAATTTATGAAGATAAATGCAAGAACAAGCAAGATAAAACTATCCAAAAATTAAAAAAACAGAAATAAAAGTGAGAGAGAAAATTACTATCATTTTATGAGATAATGCAATAAGCCTATATAAAGCAGGGGTTAATTTCTTTTAAAAGATGAGGGTTTAGTTTGGGCGAAATTATTAAGGGTGGTCATCAGATACCGTTCGGAGACTAATCAGGATGCACCTCGTCACTAATATGTTGTATATCGTTACTATGTACCGTTGTGTATCGGGTGATGTGGCGTGTCCTGCATGGTCTCCAGACAATCCAATAACTACACGTAATAATCTCTCTCATTTGGGACGGCTTTCTTACTACTTCATAAAGCAGCTTTCTAATATAAAAATAAAACTTCTTTAAGAAATAGTAAGAAAGTTGTCACAAATAAAATCGAGATAAAATCCTTTTTTTTTGTTGCAAAATTTTAAAAAATTTTCAGCTACTAAAAAAACATTTAATTAATTATAAAAAAAAACTAAAAAATATGTATAGGTAGAGGAACAAGGCCCATCATCATAAGCAAATAACTGAAGAGTGAGCTTACTGGTAGGTGGCGGGAACAAAGTAGCCGCATCCAGCCGTTCATCCAGTAGGATCGGACGGAGAGGATCATAATGGGTCCCGCAGGGATATCTGAAGGGAGCAGCCACGTCGAAGCACCAGACTCGCGCGTGAAGCCCTCAAAAGGCCGAGCCCCGCCCTTCCCCCTCACACCATCTCCTCCTTCTTCTTCTTCTTCTTCTTCTTCTTTAATAGATATCGGAAACAGAGGAAAAAAATCAAATGGAGAGATGGCGGGATGGAGCATCCAAATCGCCACAATGTCGGTACCGAGATCACCCCTCCTTCTCTTCCACTCTGCTCGACGCCATCTACCGCTCGATCGACGATGAACACCGCGCTGACGGAGACTCTTTCTCTTCCAGGAAGAAACAGAGTGACGCGAGGAGATGGATTCCACCGGTTACCCTACCGGAAATTGCCCGATCCGGCCGCGAACACTGGAGCAGGAGAAGCTCCTGTTCTGCGGGAAAACCTCCGGTCACCCGATCCAGCACCGAAAACTGGAATCCCGCAACCTCGAGCTCCTCCGACGGATCCAGCTACGGCGGTTTCTCTTCCTCCGAAACCGAATCAGTCTCAACCCGCCTTCGCTCGATCCGAAGCAGCCCGCCTAGATCATCGTCCTTCCCGGCCCGATCGGGCGGAAACCGGCCCGCCACCCGCCAACCCCAGCCGTCGCTACCGACCATAGCCGGTGCCGAGGAAAAGAGAGCCAAGAAGGAGCGGCAAGGCTCCATTCGTAGTCGATTACTTCGCGAGCTGAGAAAAGGACGAGCCCCTGCATCTCCCGGCGCTCGCCTCGCCAACTTCCTCAACTCTCTATTCGCAGCCAAATCCAAGGTCTCAAGAAACGCCGTCGCCGGCGTCGAGGAGTCAGTGTGCTCGTCGGCATCATCTTACTCTCGATCATGCCTGAGCAAGACAACTTCATCCAGGGGGCAGCCAGCATCAGTTAAGAGAACTGTGAGATTCTGTCCAATTAGTGTGATCGTCGACGAAGATTGCCGCCCTTGCGGCCACAAATGCGTCTACGCCGGAGATCGACCTCCGACGTCGGTGCCGGTGAGAAGTGTGGCCGAGATGTTGAGAAGCTCGGAGCTGGAAGAAGAGGAGGAGGATGACGAGGAGGAGGATGGAGAGAGCGATTCGAGTTCAGATCTGTTTGAGTTGGAGAATCTGGCGATCATCGGGCGGTTTCGCGACGAACTCCCGGTGTACGAGACGACGAGGCTCGGGAGCTACAGTGGTATTTCCCACCGTTTGGTTCTATGACTAAAATGCCCCGATAAAATCTGAGAATGAAGAATAATAAGGACTAAATAACAATGGAGAAAATGAGCTTGTAATGTGTTAAATTTTGAAAAAATTATTATTTGCGGAGTGTGGATCGTCCGCACAAGCACAGGCTACCAAGCGGTACCTAGCTGGGTACCCTATACTTGTGTGCGGACGGTTCTCTCTGTCCGCACTCTGCAGCTCATAATCTCTCAAAACTTTGGGAGCTGATGTTAATTAGGGTTTTAAATGGTGAAATTTGATAAGTTTTAATAGTTTGGAGAAAAATGATTAATTTATTGGGTGTTTGATTCAATCTTGTTTGAGTTTGATTTTGATTTTTTAGTGTTGAGATAAGAACTAAAAAGTAAAGACTTGAATTAATTTGATGTGATTTGATTTGGTATTTTGTGTTTATTGGGTTGGCTTCATTTTGAATAAACAAAAAATTAAATAATAACAAAAAAGTTGTTTGTAGAATATGACTTCAACATCCACCTTTCGAATGTTGATTGTTGTTAGATACGGTAAATGATAGTATTGGATCTCCATTGAGGCAATTTTTTTATTGAAAATTTTCTGCTAAAAAGATGTTTTAGAAAGCAATAGGAAAGTTATCCCAAACAAAATCTTCATTTGGAGCGTCTTCCTTATTACTTCTTAAAGCAAGTTTTTAGTGTAAAAATTAAATTTTTCTATTAAAAAGTTACTTTAAAAAGTAATAAAAGCCGTCCCAAACGAAGCCTAAAACCTCGTTTGGGTCTGCTTTCTGAAATAGCTTTTTGGTAACCAAAAAATTTAAACTAAAAAATTTAGTAATAAAAAGCGGCTTCAGAAATGGTCGTCCCAAACGAAAAGCCTAAATATTTATTTATAATAAATTAGGGATAAATTTTGTGTTGTTTTACATTTTAGATCATTGTTATTCTTTTGTGGTTACTATTTTTTTGATACTTTTTAAAATTTTATTGATTAAAAAGTTTCTTTTTATAATAAGACCTAATATTATGTGCTAGATGTAATAATTTTATTGTCTTTTTTTTTTTCTTAAAAAAATATTATAATACTCGCAATAGTTTTTCTTAAAAAATATTATATTTTTAATAATTTTATAATTATCTTTATAAAAAATTGTAGCCACCATACATGAATAATTAATTTTGTTAGGAAAAGGAGTTTTTAATAAGAAAAAAATAGGAAAACATTCCTTTATTTTATTTGGTTTCTTAGGATCCTAAATCAACCTTAACCAATAGGTTTATCTCAATTGCCACTCGACATTACTAATCAAATTTAATTGGAGCTCGAGAAAAAAATTAATTTAATTTTAATTAAATTCTTTTATCCTTAAAGATATTCTTCGATTAAAATTTTTGATATATATCATCCCTCAATCTTTGAATTAAATTCTAAGTTCTAAGCTTTATAAGAAAATTATATTGTTTTTACGTAATTCTTTTTTTTTTTTGTGTTGGGAAACTATTTAGACTATCTCCAATCGAACTGTATACCACCGTATGCCATCTGTCATTCTCTTCATTCGAACTCTAAATCTCACGCTAAAATTTGGTAGGTGAACAGTGCGACGCCAATATTGACGTCAGACTGTTCACCTACACAAAAAAATTGGGTTGTCGAATTTATCGAAGACGAGCATGAAACAGGAGAAAAGTGTGAGAAAAGGAGTGATTGTTATCTTCGCAGGAAGCGCGTGAAAAAAGAAAGAAACACAGTTAGATTGGAACTAAATTACATCATTTTAAAGTTTTACTGCATTTTAGAGTGAAAAATTAGTTTCTCGGTTGGAGATGCCCTTAATATAGCACTTGGGTCTCAAATCTTGAATGAAAAAATAAATAGTTGTGTTAGGTAGTTGACAATGAGATATAATTTATCCAGCAATTACTATATGAATATGTTAATAAATTATTGTCGTCGAAAATTCAACAACAACATCAAGCCTTTATCCCAGTACGTGGTGTCGGCTACATGAATCCTTTTTCTCCATTGTGTCCTATATAAGGTCAGAATTCATGTCATTATTATTCGACAAGCTTTCCGCTGGCTGTCAACTACCGAAAGCAACCCTCCACTTTTCTTATCCAGGACTTGGGACCTGGAGACGGTAGTGTTTATTGTCGTCGAAAATATTTAATATAATTTTTTTATATTTAGACTAATTAAAATAAATTTATATATTTTATATATACAAATTTCAAATTCAAAATATATTAATTGCAAAAATCTCCAACCAACTCATAAAGGTGAGCCGTGTTTTAATGTAATTCTAATTTGTGTTTGTGGTTGAAGAAAGTGTGAACTGTAGACTTGGAAAGTTGGGCAGTTGAAGGCAGAGAGTGGCAGACGCTCGTGCGGAAAGAAAAGTGAGGAAGCCTTTGAAAGGAAGTGTGCTTTATTTGTATATAATTAATGGCTTTATTAGTTGTATATCTACTTTTTGCTTGGTGGGATCTATATCTATTCACCGGATAGTTAGCTTAGGGTTACATTTGTAAATAAAAAAAATGAATTCTTGTTTGAATCCTTTGTAATTTGATCTTTTATATTAATTTTAATAATTACATCTGCCTATCAAATATAAATATTTTATTTTATTTTCTTACATAAATATTTTAGTTGTCTAACAAAATTTAAACTTTTCAAAACTTTCGTTAGTGGTATTTGTTTTAGCTATCCAATAATCATTTAGAGATTTTCACTATTACATTAAGATGCACTTGTTAGGGTTGTTCATAATATGATTTGAATTTTGATTTGACTCCAGCTCTATATCGATTCTAAGGTTTCATTTGGAATAGTTTTCTTACTGATTTCTAAAGCAACTTTCTAGTACAATTTCTTTGTGCTAGAAAGCTACTTTGAGAAGCATTAAGAAAGTCGTCCAAAACAAAGCTGTATTAAAAAGCTGTGTTAAGAAGCAGTAAGAAGATCATCCCAAACGTAGCCTAAATCATTTAATCTAATTTTGAGCCGAGCCAAATTTGGTTGTAAGTTTAATTTATATTTTTTTAAGGCCTGCATGGCTCATGTTGACTTCTGCGTTATCCTCAGAATATTGCAACGCTTTACGTACTATATATGTAGACTAAGCCCCAAGAGAGCAAAAGAGAGCGAGAATGAGCTTATGATTTAGAAATTCTCTTAATTTTATTTTATAGTGGATCTAACTAAGACTTCATTTGGGATGATTTTCTTATTATTTTTTAAAGCGTACTTCTACTACAAAAATTTCTTAAACTAAGCATTTTTATACTAAGAAGATGTTTTAGAAAGCACAAAAAAGTCGTCCCAAACAAAGCTTAAAAATATTACATAATACCATTCTTTTTTACTTTATTGAATTTTATATCTTCTGACAATTCTATTTTGAATTGATATAGAGCATGCCATCAACTTATTTTCATCAACTACAAACACTTTCTTGATTTTCACATTAAATAAAACTTGGGACCACTAACATTAGAATAATTAGAAAAAGAAGTTATAAGCGCGTGGAGATGAACTATATAATATATTGTTTAAAATTAAGATTTATTTGGGATAATTTTATTACTGTTTTAAAAGCAGTTTTTTAGTACAAAAATTTTATGAACTACAGATTTTTATATTAAAAAAATGTTTTATAAAGCATTAAAAAGACCAGTCCCAAATGAAGCATATGAAGTATACATAGAAATATTTGTTCATGTGGATCTTCTCAATGAACACACATATGAAGCATATCTAAATATATTTAAATAAATATACATTAAATTTGAAGTAGGGCATGCATAAATAAATTTTCATTTTCATTTTCTATTTGAGAAAAAAATATTTTATATGATTAAAGGAATCATGACATGAAGAACTATACATAAAAGAAATAAAATTAGTGGTAGAAATTGAATTGCTAGTAAAAGATGAAATAAGAAGTTCTTAATTTAATTACTTTTTCTATAATTTTTATTATTAAATTTAAAATATTCAAATTGTTTTTGTATGAAGATGAACTAGAAACATTTGATAATAAACATGAATTTCTGTCTTCCATTCCTATTTCCACTGTTCAAATCATCATGATTAAGTCTTCATTTGAGATGGCTCTCTTGCTGCTTCTTAAAGCTACTTTTTAGTACAAAAATAAATGAAAGCTGCTTTAGCATTAAAAAAAGTCATCTTCATTTGGCATAGCTTTCTTACTGCATTCTAAAACAGCTTTTTGGTACAAGAATTTCTTGAACCATAAATTTTTTTGCCAAAAAGATGCTTTAAAAGCACTAAGAAAAATAATAGTTATTTATGATTTTGAGAAATTCACGTATGTTTATATGGGAAACTACTAACTCTATTATAGTGGTTCATGGGTAAATGGAAAAAAAGAAGTTCCCTCTTTTACAATCTTTCCCCTCCCCTTTTATAAATCTCAAAGGACACTCTTGCTATTATGCCTAATGGTTGACATGCTTGCCCAATGTCGCCAATCATGGAGAGAAAGGAGATTATGGAAGAGAAACTATGTCATCATGCCATCATGGGAATTATATGATCTATCAGGTACATTTAACCCAGAGTTAATTGATCGAATTAGTAGATGGACATTAACCTAGTTGGATAACCTTTATGGCTAATATATCAACTGATAAGGAGACTTGATAAGCTGCATGTCCTATAGATCAGCCGGCTTCAATATGGTGTAGTGCTTCCACTAATCCTGCCATTGCAGTACCCCTTTTTCCCTCTACCGTTAGATCTCAGATCGATTTATCTAAGCCACTGCTTTGTAACTAACTCGGTTATTTAGATGAGTACTGTAGCAGCTATTATGGTATGGGAGAAAAACTGAGCTCAAGGGTTCTGCAATGGCAACTCTGTTTTCCTGCTTTTGATTTCTTCTTCTCCCTATGCTTTTATGCTAACTATTTTATGTAGCTTTAGATCTCGTTTCATGGTATCATAGCTGTAGGTGACGTCCCCTGCATCCTCTCCTATGGCAGCGTCATCCTCCTCAACTCAGATGGAAGACTCGGGTTCAAACGCAGCTTCCAGTGAAGTTGTTATCCCACAGCAGTTAAAGTTCTTTATGGCAAACGTGAACTCCATGGTCACTGTTCAACTCACGACCGATAATAACCTGATATGGAAATCTCAACTGTTAAAGTTGTTCACGGCGAACACTTTGATGGATACACCTGAACAGCACTACAGTACCACCGGCGAAACAGGTCACTGACGCTAATGGCAATAGCAAAATCAATCCTCTCTACTCCGCTTGGCTGCTGATTGACTAGCATTTAGCCTCGGCAATCTATTCCAAGGTATCTGCATCGTTGTTACCGTACATTCTCAATCTTAGCGCATCTCATGAAATATGGTTAACCATTGAGCGGAGACTACAGTCGTCAAATCGATCTCGTCTACTTCAACTCAAAGGTGAACTTCACCAACTACAACTGGGTGATAAGACGATGATCCAGTACCTGTTTGAGATAAAAGGCAAAGTTGATGCCATTGCTGCAGCTGGATCTGCCATTGAAGTAGAAGATATCATACACTACACTTTGAATGGACTTCCGATCACATATCAGTCCTTCAAAACTGCAATACGAATACAGCAAAATCCCATTTCAATCGATGACTTCTACTCTATGCTGTGTAGTGTAGAACTTCACTTGAATGCTGATATGAACCGTAACTCAAATAATCTTTCATCAGGTGATCCAAACCTTGCTCTAGCTGCTACTAGAGGCTCATACCGTGGCTGTTCCTCTGCTCGTGTACGAGGCCGTGGAACGTTTAATGCTCGAGCCACACCAGGACGCAGCGCATCCAGGAGACCTCCGATCAGTGATCAAGCGGCTAACCGAGGTGGAAGACGAACTCGTCCAGCTATAGAATGTCAAATTTGTGGTAAGCAAGGACACTCAGTGGTGAACTGTTGGTATCGTCACGATACCGACTACTCTGCCACACCACAAGCGTATATTACCACAGACAACTCACAGCAAGCCGACTGGTTCCTAGATTTAGGTGCTACCGAACACCTAACTTCAAATGCTTCTCAAATTCAGAATATGCAACCGTACACAGACAATTCCAATGTCCAAGTTGGAAATGGACAGCAGCTGCAAATTGCTCACACTGGCCAAGGTTTGCTGCCCACACCCCTGCGTAAGCTTCGGCTGTCTAAAGTCCTTCACCTTCCTCAACTTTCGCATAATCTAATTTCTGTTCACAAATTAACATTTGATAACCCATGCTATGTCTTACTCAATTCTAATGTCTTTCTTATAAAGGATTCCAAGAGCAACCGAACACTTCTCCACGGTCCCAATCTTCATAGACTCTACCCAATTAATCATCAAGCATCTGCCACTTCTCAACCATACGGCTTCTCTGCTACCACTTCTGTTCCCAGCATCTCGGTTTGGCATCAACGCTTAGGCCAACCATCTCCAACAACTCAAAGGGACATTCCCGCAATTTACCCTTCAAGCCTTGCTGCCAATAGGACTTTTCATTGTATTGTCTGTGCTCAGGCTAAAAGTAGGCGTCTGTCCTTCCCGTTGTCTTCTACTATATCTACTAAGTGTTTAGAACTTATTCACAGTGATGTATGGGGTCCTTCCCCACTAGTTTCAATACAATCTTATCATTATTATGTGTTGTTTGTTGATGACTTTAGCCGGTATTCTTGGGTTTTTCCTCTGCACAACAAGTTTGAAGTTTGCTCTACATTTCTTCGCTTTAAACAACTAGTTGAACATCAATTCCAATCTAAAATTAAAATTCTTCGCTCCTACCGTGGGGGAAAATATATGAATACTATACTTCAAACCCACTTAAACAGCTTTGGCATTATACATCAAACCTCTTGCCCAAACACGCCTCAGCAAAATGGCATCTCTGAAAGGAAACACCGTCACATTGTCGAAACTATGAGAGAAATATTGTTCAATGCTCACTTACCAGGGAAATTCTGGACCGATGCTCTGCTCACGGCAGTGTACCTGATCAACCGGCTACCATCCTCCTCTAACCAAAACAAATCACCGTATGAATGTCTGTATAACTAACCTCCTACTTATTCACATTTACGAACGTTTGGTTGTCTAGTTTACCCTTAGTTTCCAACTCAATTATCACATAAATTCTCCCCTCGAACTCAGCCATGTATATTCCTTGGCTATGTTCCCAACTCCAAAGGCTACCGCTGCTTGGATGTCAAAACATATAAGTTGTATATTTCTAGGCATGTGCAGTTTCATGAATCGGTCTTCTCGTTCATGAATCTCCAACCTCCAACTCCTCCTACATCGACTACAGTCACTCCACATCTAGTTAATTTTATTCATGCACCCTCTATGTTGCAGCCTTTGCTAACTCAACTCCCTCAACCCAAACTACTCAGCCCACACTTCCTCCCTCAGAAGAGCATATACCTGCCTCTTCTCAATCACCTGTCAGCATTTCTACTTCAGCCCAACCAACTTCTCCTCTACCTCAACATTCGATGATTACCAGGGCTAAAATAGGGCAAACTTAAACCAAAGCTGATCTTTGATCTTGAGCATCAAATCATTCCTGCTAGTCCCACGGGGTTCACACAAGCTAACAAATATCAAGCCTGGCGGAAAGCAATGAGTAATGAATTTGACGCCTTACAGCAGCAAGGCACCTAGAAATTGATTCCATATCAACCTGGCCAAAATATATTAGGATGTAAATGGTTATACAAGACCAAATACAATGCCGATGGATCAATTGCACGGCATAAAGCGCGTCTTGTGGCTCAAGGTTTCAAACAAGAGCATGGTTTAGATTACCATGAGACATTTAGTCCAGTGGCTAAATTTGCCACAATTCGACTCTTCCTGACTGTACCCGTCTCCAACAAGTGGCCTCTTCTTCAACTTGATGTCTCTAACGCTTTTCTTCATGGCAAATTACATGAGCAAGTGTTCATGCACCAACCAACCGGATTTGTGGATCCCCAATTTCCGAATCATATATGTTCCCTACAGAAATCCATCTATGGACTTAAACAATCCCCTCGACAGTGGTTTGAAACACTTTCCACATATCTTCTCACGTATGGTTTCACCACAAGCACAGCTGGCCCCTCCCTTTTACTGTACAACCGCAATTCCGTTCAGCTCTATTTGCTTGTGTATGTTGATGACATCCTCTTAACGGGCAATAACACTAGTGAAGTTCAGCGGCTGGTTCATACGCTACATTCAAATTTCCATATGAGGAACTTGGGACCACTCAATAAATTTCTTGGCTTACAGGCTACTCATGCTTCGTATGGAATTCACCTCAGTCAAACGCATTATGCCAAGGAGATCCTTTTCAAAGCTGCTATGACTGACTGCAAACCGGTTCTAAATCTCATGCCCACAGTTTTACCTACAGCTGACCCGACGGATGAGCTATATTCTCGCCCAGAATTTTATCGCCAAATTGTTGGCTCCCTGCAGTACCTAACCTTGACCAGACCTGATCTGTTATTTACGGTTAACTTCCTCTGCAAACATATGCATCATCCCTGCCTGGTTCATTTCCAGTTACTCAAAAGAGTTCTTAGGTACATTCAAGGTTCTATTCACCTTGGCCTACCTATCATCCGAGCTCCCTTACAGCTCACGGCCTTTGCCGATACTGACTGGGCCTCAGACAAATCTGATCGTCGCTCTATCACGGGTTATTGTGCGTTTCTTGGGAGCTCCTTGATTTCATGGACTGTTAAAAAGCAATCATCAGTTGCTCGATCCTCAACTGAGGCAGAATATCGAGTCATCTCCACTGCTGCTTGTGATGTCATTTGGCTCTATCGTTTGCTGAGCGAGTTTCAGGTTCCATTATCCAGTCCAACAAAGCTGTTCTGTGACAATGTTTCTGCCTTGGCCTTAGCTAATAATCCCATCTTTCATGCATGAACTAAACATATCGAGATAGACTTTCACTTCATACGGGATTACATTCGTTCTCAATTTATCTCAGTGCATCACATCCCTACTATTGATCAGCCGGCCGTCATTTTCACCAAACCGCTTTCTGCTCCGAGGTTTGAATTTCTTCGTGACAACTTAACGATTCAACCACCAATCGTTACCTTGCGAGGGGCTGATAAGGAGACTTGATAAGCTGCAGGTCCTATAGATCAGCCGGCTTCAATATGGTGTAGTGCTTCCACTAATCCTGCCATTGCAGTACCCCTTTTTCCCTCTACCGTTAGATCTCAGATCGGTTTATCTAAGCCACTGCTTTGTAACTAACTCGGTTATTTAGATGAGTACTGTAGCAACTATTATGGTATGGGAGAAAAACTGAGCTCAAGGGTTCCGCAATGGCAACTCTGTTTTCCTGCTTTTGATTTCTTCTTCTCCCTATGCTTTTATGCTAACTGTTTTATGCAGCTTTATATCTCGTTTCATCAACCTCGAGCTGAATAATTTTTGTAACTGGCAAGATGGACGGCGTGATGGAAACTTTCTTTTTTCCTTTCTCTTTCTCTCTCTAGCCTTTCATGGGTTTGAAATGAATAAACAACATGAAAAATGGGTTATATTAGTGGATTTGGATATTTGTAATAAAATTAGGTTAAGGTCGGTCATATTTGTAATTATAGGAATTGCTTAGTTTTAAGCACAAAGTTATGTACATTCTTTTATAACTCAAAATTTGGAGCTCTAAAAGTTATTAAAAAAAATATCTATAAAATAGTACATCTTGTCTAGAATGCTCGTGTGAAAATATTTTACAAAATATAAATCATATGATCCTAGAAAACTTACTCATACTCATATGTATCAATTTCTCAAGAAGTTTCACTTGAATAAGCAACCTCATATTTTCATCTCTAATATACTCATAAAAATAGAACAAGCTAATCATGAGAAATAATACATGAGAAATAATAAGCTAATAATGAGAAATAATACATGATAATTCCATATATTGGCCATATTATTATGCTTGAAATATATAGTATGCTTTCTTTCTCCTTTCAATTCTATATTATATATATATTAGAGAATTCTTCAGTTTTGATTGCTTCTAAATCCATTAAGAAATAACCTTACTATTCATGAAATCATCAAATGTCTCCCATTTTATGATGCTAATTTTTATATCATGTTCTCTAACATTTTATGCTATCAAATAACAAACATTCAAATTCCTTTGATCTTTGACATTCAACATCTCCTTGCAAGGTTACCTAGTTCCTTTCATTTAAGAATAGCAACTGTGTTACATCTGCTGACCGATGTTATCCAACAAATATTTCTGTCAACTAACATCTAATTCCCAAACTGATCATCACCTCCCATACATCAACTAATGTTATTTATCAATATGTTGGGCATAGATGAAACCTCAGAACATAGAGTAATAAAAAATATATATAATTAAAAAGAAGATAAGTACACAAAAAATACATAAGAACTTTAAACATGTTCATCTAAATTGTGGTTGCCATGGTGCCACCATTGATTATGAAGAAAATAAAATTCAAACTTCTTTCTTGTGAAAAAATAAGATAGTCTTTCCCTCTCTTTAAATAATATGATAATGAAGATGATTGATTTGAAATTATTAATTTCTTCTAATCATAATACATAATTCACCAAAAAAAATCACATTGATTTTATGTTTAATCGCCGATAGACTGTCCTTAGCTTCAAGTGACTATGAGTTAGATTCCATTTAAGGTGGCAACTCATCTTCATGGACCCAAGTTTTCAAAAGATATAGATAAATAAAGGTGACCATTATAAAAAAATTTCAAGGTGCAATCCACTTTATTAGGTGCCAATGAAAATATCCTTTTCAAATACAACTTAATTTATGATTGATAGGTCTCTAAGCATCACTGTGGACTCAAAGTAGCATAAGAACATTACATGTAGACTTTAGAAGTGGACCATTGCACCCAAGTTGTAGGCTCAACTAAGGCATTTTAACTTCTGTTAAGGCTTCATTTGGGGCAGCTTTCTTATTGCATTCTAAAGACTGTCTTATTTTAAAATAAAATTATACTAAAAGTTGCTTTAGTAAGTAGTAAAAAAAATGCCCCAAATGAAGTCTAAATTAGAACTTAAAAAACTTTAATAAATTACGTAAAAATAAATTTTATCTCACTTTATTTTATTACGCTCCATATTAAATTAATGATATTTTAATATTATTCTTTTGCTATTATATATCAATAAAAAATTATTTTACTAAATAAAAAACTTTTTACCTTCTAACATTGTAAGAACATGATATCTTTTCATAAATCATATAAAAAAGTTCTTGTAATGAAAATGGGTGAAACTTGAAATAAAAGAATTGGAAAGGGAGTTAAAAGAGAGCTTTTTTAAGTGATGTGATTCCAATGGTGAAGCGTGCGGTGGTGGCCTTAATTGTGTCATTTCTTGGAGATAGCCATCATTATATTATGATACACAAAATCATGAGTAGTTAGTAAACACTCCTTTTTAGGGGGACTAATTTTTGTCTAATCTATCAGTCAAAAAGTGATGAGTGAACTCATCAATCACACCTTCTCCAATAAAATGGACTATCCTTTCTATGGCCATTGTCTTGTTATGATGACCTCTTTGACACTCACATGAAGGTAAAAAAATTAATTCATACAAATAGTATGAGTTCAGCACAAAAATAATACTATTAATATACTAAATACTTACTAAATATGAATAACTTTTTATTACTTTTTAAAATAACTTTTTAGTAAAAAAAAATTTTGAACTATAAATTTTTATAAAAAAAGCTGCTTTAGAAAACATCAAGAAAGTCACCCCAAACAAAGCCCCAATCGTTATTAAAATCATACTATTAAAATTAGATTTAATTCAAAATAGCATAATATTTAATCTTTTAGATTTTATAATATATCACATGTTTAATTTAGATTAAATTTTCATTATTATAGTGCTAAAAAGTGGATATTTTAGATATTATTTTCAACAAAATATATTTACGCTCAAATGAGCTGCAACTAATCCTGTCTAATTACATTAAAAAATAAATAAAATAAAAATAAAAATATCCTGTCTAATTGCATCAAGGCTACTTAGTAATCTTGCATACTCATGTCCCAAGCATTGGCAATTCTTCCTCTACCATTGTTGAATTTTCTTATCATCCTTGGTTGTACACACCTTCTCCATCTTTCTTCTTCATTCTCTTTAAGATAGTGCTTTGTTCTTATTCATTCATGTGCCACAAAGCACAAAATGGATGGGGGTGCTAAGAAAATCATTTGATTAACTATGATTTGTGAGCAAAATTTTGGATCTCAAAGCATAATTTGTTGAACTAATTATAGCTAGCTATTAATATTCTTCAACTAAACTCCATCGTATGATTCTCACCAATAAATAATAAATCTTACAAATTTATCCATGATACCAAATCATCATCTATCACATATTTATCCATTGAGTACAAATAATGAAAATCATAAGTAACATAAGTAATAATGCAGTAAAATAAAGATCAAGGAAAAATGGGGGTGCAAATTAATTATAATGTGATTTGCTAGTAACACTTAGGTCAACACCTTGAGCCCTACAACCTAATCTTTCACTAGTCTCTCATTCGGCCACCATTAGATAAAGAAGACTTTCTCCTTAATGGATAATAGAAACCTTATACTCTCTTCTATTCAAAGTGAGAAGGATGTTACTCTAGCCCATCAGCTATCAAATAACACAACAAAGCAAGTCTTTGAGATCCCAAGGATCCTCTAAAAACTTAAGGACAATAAGTTTATTATATGACAAAAAAAGGATTAAAGTGAGAGAGAAGATGGAAACAATCACTCTTGTGCACTCACATAATTAGATCTTGTCTTTTAGGCTTTTTAAATCAAAAGAATCTCCTCTCCCTTTCTTTGAGCTCAGTCACATTCTAAGATTTGTAAATAAGTATTTATATTAGGTGTTTAAAAATCAAATCCTAAAATAGTATATTTTAAAAATGTGGGTATACCATACACTACAATGCACCTAACAAATAAGCAAAATGACATTGTGCTCAATTATCCTATGCAATACATATCATACAATATGATTAGTTCAATTATGTATTAATTAGGCTATTTATTGCCATGGAATAATTATATCAAATTAGTAAATATATCATAAAGGATAATATACATTGTATAATATGAGCAATTCTAATTTTGAATTAATCTAATTCAGGAATATTTGTATGGCAGATTAAATTTAAATTTAGCAATGTTGATATAGTAAGATTATTTTGATTAAAATTAATTTTAAGATCTCTTAATTAATATAAATTATTCTTACCAAGATTATTTGAATATAGGGCATGTCATTTAATATGAATGACATCATATAGTATGATCTATAGATCAATTTATATTAGATAATTATTTAAATTAATTTTTCTTATTTTTGCAATGTTTGCATGTGATGGTCATTCCATTACTCTCTTTACCTAGAATGCATGTATGAAGTGAATCATTAAAAAAAAAAAGAAAAAACTAAGTCCTAAACATAATTATTGTAGCTCCCATCTAAATTGTATCTAACTCATCAGGAAATTCTGAACAAGCAAATTTTGATCATGACATTTTCAACTTGACCTGTGTTCATTGGATGAGTCTTTGTATATTTTAGATTTGCACATCACTTACATATAGACTCTTGTATATATACCTATAACTTTTTAGTAATAACATATGTACAAAGAAGCCAAAAGATAAAATCTCAACCAAATTATATATGTGATCATAAAAAAATCTATACTGTAACTCTAGGCTCATGGGGTTAGTAATGTTCTCCTTTTTTTATAAAGGCAAATATATTTGGATTGTGTACAAATACCTCGGTGTTTTATAAGTCCGCCTGAATTTATGCTCTAATAAATTTTATAAATGATAACCAAATAGGTGAGTAAAAAAAGAAATAATTTTCATTTTTTTGTATACGAAGATGCACATAAAATAGCAATAATGTAATATCTTAATACAAGAATAAGGTTGGGTACAAATATAACACAATCCCAACTATTACTCCCCCATTTGACATATCAAAAAGGAAAAAAATAGGAAAAATAATAAAAGAAAAATGCACACATAGAAAATTAAAATACAAATATATGACAAAGCAACACTCAAAAAATGTTGAAGGGTCCCTAGTCTGGTTGGGAAGAAAGATGTATATATTAGTAAAGCTTTGTAAATTAGTCATGAAATCTGATTTGATCTTCATCTTGCTTATCATATAGTTGAGCCCGCCAAAGATTCTCCTAAGCAATATGAACATTAAGTTTTAGCTCATGTCCAAAAGTCTTATGAATAATTATATTGGTGAGGTGGAGCAGAAGATTTTCATCTTCTGCTAGACCCTCGAATGTTAGATGTCACTACTCACTATAAAGAAAATGAAAGGAGTGGTCTGTGAAATGAGAAGGCAGATGATTGATGATTCAATATAAGTAAGTTTTTACCTATATTCAAAGATGTGGGCAATAATATGACCAAAGGCTAAGTTTTAGTGGCATCTAACCCTAGGATTCTAAATAGTGAAAAGAAAATTTTTCAATATACTACATAATCATATTTATAATGTTGAATTCAATGTGGGTCATACAATAGTAAGTCACTATGGAGAAAATAGATGATATATTTGAAAATTTTATTTTTGAGGTGATATGGCATAGATAATAACATACCATCTCAAAAGGTATAAATGAAATTCTATAATGGATTTGAAAATTAAAAAAAATAAGAAATTTATGTGTTCCTAGATATATACTTCCCTACCTAATGTGAGTAGGATAAGAATTATTTTATTCCAGGGTACACGTTTCGCATAAAGGCAACCCCTTTTACTTAATTACATTTCAAAAATTGGATCTCTTGAGAACACTCATAATTAAAGAAGTGAAAAATACTTTATTGATTTTAAAATTTAGAAAAAAAAAATATTCTCTTAAAATTTCAATTACGATTGGTTCAAATTTAGAATAATTATTTTTAAAGATCAAACAATGAAAAGTAGGGATTATTGTATTATAAAAATCTCAGAAATACTACAAACTATTTTATGTTAGGATTTAAAAATTTTGAATATTTGAATTTATTGATTTATTTGTTTATTTTATTGAAATTTTGGGGCTTAGATTTCATCAATACAAGATTGAGAAATTACGTAAGAGGTAAGGACTTATGATGCAACAAATGATAAATTATCAGCTTTAGATCCTACAACTAATATGAGAATTACTACGCAAGTAGTACCTTAAACCTCAATTTAATGAAATGCAAGGGGCTTATAACCATCAACTCCACTGAGGCTTTAAGCAGGCTTGACTCTGTTGGACTTACAATTCTACTTTGGAAGGATTACCAAGTAAACCCATTTAATTGCTTGTTGTTTTAGGAAGTGTAGCTTACAACTTAAGCCACCAAAGACAAGTAGCTAGACCATGAAGGGTATGTAAATGGTTCTAGCTAATGCAAAGTTCTTTTTGGGTCCTTAGAAACTTCCTATTTTTATTTCGAATTCTAAAATATCATTTCTAATTTATTTTATTTTTTATTTTATAAAAAAATTATTTGTATTAAAACTATCATTAAAAAAAACTTGGGCTTTCCTAAAAACAAGCATGCAAGTTTTGTTTTCAACTTAATTTTGGTAGTAAATCAAGTTGTGAGTTAGTTGTAAATTAAATAGATTTTGAATGTCAATTTAGTTTTGAGTGTTAGTATGATCCTCTAAACACTGTCAATCAACTATGATCTTTTAACCAACTTTGCATGATTATGTTCATATGACCACCATCACTTAACTATGACCATTAAAGCATAACTTTCCATCTATAGTCCTTTGACCACTAGTATCAACTGACTACAATTTTATAATAATCATCACAAGACTGTAGTCCTTTAACCATTATTGTGTAAACATTGTTCTCAAACCTCTATCACCCAATTAGAATCCTATAACCATCATCTTCTAACTATGTGTGAAACCCTTTAAGTAAAAGAAGCTAAACTCTTAAATATTAAGATGTCATTTGGTATAATGATTAGAATTTCATTAAAAACCTTTACAATTAAGCATGCTCATCCCCGAGAAATCTTGAGATGGATGACCTCTTAGAAAGTTACACCAACAGTACAAAATCATGAAGCCCTTAGACTAAAGTAGACAAAATCTTAATAGTTAAGAGTTTGGATTGTTATAAATGGTCACCAGCCGAAAAATGAGAACTAAGTGCCATACAAAATAATGTGTTATACCATAGGATCCACCTCTTAAACCGTATATAAGAGAAAGTAGTACGTGGTAGGAGTCACCTCTGAAATCATATTTACCTAGTGGATAATTATAGGATATAGATACTGATGATGATGTCAGTTACTTAAGTGTGGGAGATTATAAAATCTCTTAAGTAAAAGAAGTTAAACTCTTAAACATCGAGACACCTTTTTGTATAATGGTCAAAATTTTATTAAGAAACTCTGTAATTAAGCATACTAATATCGAAGAAATCTTGGGATAGCTAACCTTTTGGGATGTTACACCAGCAGGATAAAACTGTGAGGCCCTTTGGCCAAAGCAGATAATATCTTGATAGTTAAGGATTTATGTTGCTGCAATTATGGTGCTCCCAATAGCCATTGCCCAATTACATTCATTTGACTTACATCACATGACTATGGTTCTCCAATCATTATCATCTTACTCTAGTCCTTGGATAGTTATAACCTCATTATGTTATTTAAACCATAATTGTTCAGCTATAGTCCTCTAACCACTATTACCCGACTCTAACCCTTTAGCCACCATCATCCAACTACAGTAATCCAACCACCATCAATTTTTAATTAAAATACTCATACCATCATTGACCTCGTACAATATTCTAACCACTATCCCTAACTATGGGCCCACAAGCCTCAGTTATTCTCTTCAAGTCCACTAACTTCTACCACCCAATTCACTATGATCATGTGGCCACTATTTCCTGGCTATAATCCTTCAACCATCATTGTTTGAATATGCTTGGGCAAATGGCCCAACTACAGACCTCTGACCACATCACTTATGATCTTTTGAACAACATCGCCACACTATAACCCTTTTACCACTATCACTTGGCCATGATCCTCTAACCATTACCACTCCACTAAAACTATTCAATAATTCTCCTTTTACGCCCATCTAGTCATTGTCACCCTACTACAATATTTCGACTACCATCGCTGGACTGCAATTGTTTGACTAATATTACCTGGCTACATTGACTCCCATTAGCAATATCACCTACTGCAATAATGTCAACAATTTCCTTCACTTATAAGATGATTGGACATCATTCACAACAACTCTAACTTTTGATTATAACACTAGGAGCTATGCTAGACCTTTTGGCCTCTAGTCTCTCCTAGTCAAAGAAGCACAAATAAATAAACAAGCAAATTATCCTTCAAAGACAACTACCATGCCATAAGGCTCTTTCAACTTCTACCATGCAATACATTTTAAGTTCTCTTGCAACTCCATTTTTTATCTATACATGTGTTAAATCTTTGTGCAATGACAACACAATAAACTCCTAACTCTACCACCACAGATATTCTGGCATGTGACAAGTAGAAAAAATTTTCTTATTTTATTTTAAGAATAATTATAAATTAACAAGTAATAATAATTGAAATTTTTTGTATATCTACTCTTTCTATTACTTTCTAAAGATAAAAATGGAGTAGATAAATACCTCAATCCTCTATTAGGCATAAAATTGAGTCAAATTCAAGAAAATTAAGTTGAATATAAACTCTAAATCAAAGATAAATGCTCAACTCGAAAACAAAATATTTCAATTTGAGTTGTGTTTTCTCAAAATGATTCATTTTTCAACTGACTCAAAATTAATTTTTAATTAAGTATAAACATAAAAATAAATAAAATATTATGCATTATGCATATATTATGTCACATATCTTATATATACTTTTTTTATGTAAATACTTATTCAAAATTAAATTTTGATCAACTACAATAAATTTGAGAGGGTCAAAGGAAACTCAAGCCCTACTCAAAATAGAATAGAGTTAATTTCAAATCATATCAAATTTCAAACTATTTTCATGTCTTTCAAATTTCATATTATATTAACAAACCTTAATTATTTTATATGAGATTAAGATAATTTAATCTTAAGCAATACATCATCATAACACCTTGAAATGAACATTATTAAATGTATGGAATTATTCTTATAATCAAATAAATAGAACAACAAATGCCTTAATCATGAAAGAACAAGAATTTTAATATTCCATGCATTGTTTTTCAATTCTTCATTGAAAAAGACAACTTAGCCGAAATTTTTGAACTTGACTAGTTACTTTTAGAAGGAATAGAGCATTACAAACCACAAATCTCTTATTAAGGTGGCCCCCACCATTTAATAATCATATATTATAATTATATGAACATGATGAGACACTAAATAATAGTTCATAAACATTCCTTTTCAATCCCAATAAGCATTAGGCTTTATTTGGGATGGCTTTTTTACTGCTTCTTAAAGCAGCTCTCCAATATTTTTTTAACTGAAAAGCTGCTTTAAGAAATAATAAAAAAATTGTCCCAAATAAAATTTTAATTAAGCATATTTACAAGCAAGCATAAGTTATTAATTAGCTATTGTATTTATCAATAAAAAACTTGGTTAAGTTAATAGACAATAATTTGATTCATACATTTATCTTTGTTGCCTCTATTATTCTCTTTGGTGATATCTTATTTCCTAGATGGCTAAACCTATGTATGTCCCTCTATAAATGTGGATGCATATCTCATCTCCATTATTATTGATAAAGGAGGAATTTTTAGGGTTTGTGATTAGGAGAAAAAGATGGTCCCATTAATGAGAAAGTCTCTTTGAAGGGTTGTCTTGTACTTTATATGATATTAATACCATTATTTTATTAAATTATGATTTTTTTAGTACTGTTGGTGGAATGGAAACTCTTGGTTTAATGATGAGGTAGGGGAGAGAGGATTTATTTAGTATTAGTTTTGAAAAAGAAGAGGGTGATAATAACAATGCAAGGGTTAAAGACTAGTTTACATTCACACACCTTTATGTAACCTCTCACATGATTACCTAATGATGATTATTTTAAGTTGTACTATAAATAAATGCAATTAAATTATTAAAGAAGTACATGTAACACATTATGAGATAAATGGAACAAAATTATTTTATATTTATGAAAATAATTATGCTATAAAAATATTATATAATCATTTAATTGTATTATCTAATAAATTAATCGTATTGAAAGATGACATAGTATCCTTTATAATTAAAATAATTCTATCAATAACAACAACATTATGAAGCCTTTATTTTGCTATGTGGGGTACATGAATACTTTTCCTCTATATTGTTTTGTTAAGAATTAAATTATCATTTAAAATTAAGAAAAAAATGGCATTTCTAATATTTTCTAATCAAGTATTTTTAGGGCTACCTGTAACTTTTTTAACAGGCAAAATTCAATACATCTACTCTCATAATCAGGTCATCGAAAGATCAACATTTTATGTGTCCAATTCATCAAAGGAGACTCTTTTTAATCTTATCTACCACTGGAGCTATGCCAAACCTTTCACGTTATATAAAATATATAAAGATATCTTAATAAAATTTTTATTTCTAATCGGTTATTGTGCTATTATTATTAGTCATATTTTATAATATCTAAAAAAAATTAATATTTCAAATAATTGATATTTTTAAATTTCTGCTTATGCAAGAAATTTACTTCTCCATATCTTTATGATTATAATTTTAAACTGAAAAATATTATTTTGCTCTTCTTCAATTTAGACATTTATTCATATATAATAATATTCATAAATCACCAAAAATCATTTTGATTGAGCATGGATCTCAAGATATATTCAAATTAGATGTTGCTGGTATTGAATTCAAGACCATATGAACTTCAATTTCAACAAACTTATAGCTAAATAAAATGTCTGAATGAGGCGAATCCAATGACACCCAAAATGTTCAATTTAAGCCTAAATGGAACCAAATATAGGGCTTGAAGCATATCTACAAGTATTACGATATTAATTTAATGATGAAATGAACTTCAAATTTGACATTCTTATAGTTGAATCGAGCAGCTTGATGAGACAAATCTAACAAGCTCAAAATCGTTTAATAGCAATATCATTAAGGCAACTAAATGTTGAATGAAAGCTCCATGATTGAGAGAATCAATATGGGTTGTTCGATGGAGCCCACCGAATTTGCTCTAGATCTTTTACATATTCATGGGTCATGTCACTCCTAAAATTCTATAAATAAGCTCCCTCTCCACTCATTAGGGGAGAGGTTTGAATCATGAGCTAAAGATTTAAGAGAGCTTTGACGCTTAAAAAATCATGGAGCTTCACCCGAGCACCCCCACCAACAAATGCATGTTGCACGGCCTTCACCGCCAGACTTTTATTGGTCAGTCGTCACTAAACGCTAATTAGTTCGCCAAACCTCCACCTGACCATAGTTGTCAAAGCTCCTCCTGACCACGGTAGTCGAACCTCCATCTGGCCACTATCATCAAGCTCCATGTAACCTCCACCGCTGACTTCCACCCGACCACTTCCCTTAAACCGTTCACCAAATATGGTTCTTCAACCACCGTCACCCGGTTACGGTAGTTTTAACCTCCATCTCCCACCAACTATGGTCCTTCTGACCTCATCACCCACTGATTATGACCCTTAAACCACCATTTTCTAACTACGGTTTCTTTTTCCATCATTGCCCACCAATAGTCCCTCCGACCACTATCTCAAACAATGATCCCTCCTACCGCCATCTCCCATCTATGGACCCTCTGACTGCCACTATTAGACTACAATTTCGTTGACTTTTGTCTCCCAATTAAAGTCCTTCCAACCTTTATCAATCATTCGACCTCAATCACCCGACTACGGCCTCTCAAACCACCAATTATGCTCCTTCCAACAACTATCATCATACAATGGTCCTCCGATCACTGTCGCCTGATTACGATCCCTTCAGCATCTATTACCCTATTACAATTCTTGCAACCACCATCGTCTGACTACGATCCCCTTGGCCTCCATTGCCTTACTACGATCCTTAAACCACTATCGTCCGACTATGGCCCCTATGACCTTTGTCTCCCAATTATGATCCCTTCAACCTTTATCGCACAACTATAGTCCTTAGACCATCTTCGTCTGATTACGATCTTTCTTGCCAAAAAATAAAATAAAATAAACAAACCAACCAACCAACCAATATTATCTTAAACATAACTCACATGCTATTGAATTAATCGAACTCCAACTATGAAATTCACTCTATATAATCTATATTTGTTATATTATGGTAATGACTTCCCTCAAGGAAGAGCATCATTTGTAATCAACAATAAACATTAGTGGAATCATTTCAACTGAGTTAGGCTCCATAATTTTTCCCTTTATGGGGTTTTCGATGTAAAAAATTAAGATGTCTCTTATGATTCTTACACCCTTCCTTCTTATCTATGTGTGTGTATTGGATCTTCGTATAAAGCTAGACCATAAAACTCTCTATCTCTCTACCGTCGCAAATATTCCGGCAAGCAACAAATATAACCAAAAAAATAAAAATAATAATAATAATAATAATAATAATAGTAATGTATTGATTTGATACTAAAAATGGCCATTAATTAATCATCATGTTCAAACAAATATATTGTGGTTGATGTTCAACTAATCCTTAACAACATGAGATTTATTAAAAAATAGCTTATCATGATTGTTCCGTTGAGATTCAAGAACTATTAAAAAGACCTTATCATAATCCTGATTAAGTTAAAGGAGCCTGTTTAACATAAAATTTAAAAAGAAACGAATATGCAAAATAGTTTGGCATTTTCTTGAAAAATGTCATTTTTTGTGTGTCAATAGATTTTCTATGAAATATTTTATAAATATAACATATATAAAAAGCTTAGCGAAATTCTACCTGCGGTCTATGAAATTTTTTATATGAACATTTTAAATATAACATATAAAATATATTTTCTATGAAATATTTTATATGAACATTTTAATACAATATTATATAAAATGTTACAGAAGTACAATATTATTAAATTGTTATATTTAATTTAATGATTTTTTATATAATAATATAATAATTATAAAATATTATAAAGAAGAAGTTTATGCAGCTAAAATTATTTAATTCTATTCTATCATATAACAAGACAATTAAGATTTCGTTTGGGACTTTTTTTTTTTGCTACTTTCTACATGCATATTATTAATACTTTATAGTGATGAATGAAATTTATTGCTATTATAAGAACCGCTACATGTCACTCATTATAAGAGCCATAAGTAAATCTCCTCTAAATCCAGGAGTGTGTTCGTTAAAGATAATATTTATAATTAATATATCAAAATTAAATATTAGTACTTAATTATAAAAATAATGCAATTCTATTAGTAAAAAATATATAATATTATAATATAATGAATTATATATTTTACACAACAAAAAAAAGTGTTTCATGATATATACACCAAAGAGTAATAAACTTCTAAATAAAACATAAAAGCTGTCATTATTAAATTGTACTTACTTTTAATAAAAGTGTTCTTAGATTTTTAAGCTATCAATATCAATATCTAAGGATAGAATAGTTTAATAGTAATTAGTTTTTTAAGCTTGTTTGCAAAAAAAAAAAAAATTAGCTCAGTATGAAAGAAGTAAAAGGAGAAGAAGAGAGCGGAGAACGACAAAACAGCGAAGTTCTTGTTAGGAGGGAAGCAGATGGGTCGGCCTTGGTGTCAGTGTCAGCGTTGGCTTCGTCGTCAGTGTCGGATTTGTTCGTCGTAGCTGCGAAGGATGGAGGTCGCGCGGAGGAGATCGCGAGAGGTCCAGACGACGTATAGAATGAGCTAGGGCTTTAGCGTCGACTTCGTCGTCAGTGTGGCCATCGTCAAAGGAGATCGCGATCTTAGGAGGCGGATCGCTCGCGCTCGGAGGAGATCGCTCGCTGGAGAGAGCTCGTGCTTGGAGGAGATCCCGCGAAAGAGAGGTTGGGACAAGGTAATGCGCTTGGAGGCTGAGGCGCGGTTTACTTCCAATTTCGCGCCTTAATTTTCATTTGGTGCGAATTAATAACATAAAAGAAGCGGTTTAAGACCGCTGTGATTTCATGTCTATGACAGCGGTATTTATTTTGCTGCTAATAAATGCTGCAAAAAACATCTATTTTTAGTAGTGTAAGAAGTCGTGCTTCACCTTAGTCATTTGATAATAATCATCTAATAATAGCAAACTATTTATATTTAAATAATTTCACAAAACAAACTAAAAATAGTTCAACCCAATTACTTTCTTTAGCACTTCATAATATTAAGTTAATCACACATAAACCTCATAGGAATTGACCCCTTACAAACACACAATTTTCATTGTTGTCCTTTTACCCTTATGTATAAAATTTATATCAATTAATAAAATAATCATTATTGCTCTTCTAGACTTAAAAAATTTGCTTTAAAAAATAATAAAAAAATAGTCTCAAACGAAGCCTTATAGTAAGCATCATAATTATTTGATTCAGAGTCAAATCTTTATAAGATGTCTATGATAATAATATATAAATATACATGTATTACATTACTTGGTCTAACCAAAAAGATAAATTTAATTAAATATCTTGAATTTGTCAACTTACCATTATTTTATTCATTTGGAAATTCCTCTTCTTGAATCTTATTAAATTATTCTTCGATTATACACAAAATATCTCTATATTTCTTAGCATCAACATCAACTATATTGCATGATAATTTTTTTTTAATAATTTTATAAACATTAATAAACTTGAACATAAAGTGATAATTTTCATTAAATTTTATAAATATTCTTTTTGGCAAGTATTGGATGTATTTAGGGGTGTCAAAATAGGTATTCGGATCTGGTTCGGGTCGGACCAAGAATTGACTTGGGTCCAATTCAACTGATCTGAGCCCAAGCTGTTTTTTATAAATGGATCATAAATTCAGACACAGACCAAATCCGTCGGGTTATCGGGTTGACCCAAACTGACATGTAACCCTCATCTGCAAGAGCACAACACACGAGCTTCTAGTGCGGGGCACATGCAAGACTGCATGAGCGCGACTGCGCGAGTTGGTGCACGAGTTAGATGCAAGCTCTGTCGGTGTCGATGCACGGCTGTAGACTACAAGCGGGGGAGGTCAAGGTTGTGTCGTCGCAACTACGCGACTACACGTATGTGCATGCGTAACATCTAGCAAGGGTGGGATGGCGCGAGTGCGGGTGTGCGAGTGCAGGGTGAGGGCTGCTAGTGCGGGTGTGAGCGTTAGGGTGCTCAAGATTCAAGTGCAGGGCAAGGTGTTGTGCATGGTTTACTGGCGAGTTCAAATGGGGACAGGTCCAATCTGAGTCAAATTCGAGTTACGTGTTGACCCGTACCCTATCTAATTTTTCAAACGGGTCTTAAATTGGAACAAAAAACCAACCCCTTTGTTAACCCGAACTCAAATTTTCCAGTTAGTTTTTTGTCGGATTATCGGGTCGGCTTAATAATTGACACCCCTAAATATATGCTTTAAAGGCTTCCTAATATTTTTAAAATTTGAAAGATATTCCATATCACTTTTGCACTTCGGTCCAAATCTAAAATGCAGATATCCTTAAATAAATATGCCTCTCATATCGAACCTTCAACTTTCTTAAAAGTTTTTGTATGCCTCAAGTTACAAATTAAAATATGTGAGTAAATGTTTGCTTAACAATTATAATAAAATAAATTTGAAATCTGTACTTAAAAGTATATTAAAAAAATTATATCTTTTAAATGGATATATTCTTCTATATTGAATGAGACTTCCAACTCTTGTGTTATATGCCATGCTAATATATAATTATTTTATTAAATTATAAATTAATGCTAATAATATTTTCTCAAACATGAAAAGAATTACCGCTATCATATATTCAGTATTCATTATTATTACACATGAATGACAGATTAATAATCGGCTATGTCTACTATGCAAAGCATTCTCACTCACATCACGCGAAATTATTACATGCGGTCATCAGATACGGTATGAAGGTCAATCAGATTGCGTCATGTCACCAATTTATTGTGTATCGCTACAGTGTACCCTTATGTATCGGATGAGATGGCGAGTCCTGATTGACCTCCAGATGGTCTGGTGATCGCGCATAATAATCTCTCCAACATCGGAACCAGCATCAGCATTGGGGGTTTCATACAAGGCGCAGACAAGTTCAGTAAATTGTCATGCCAATAACCTCATGGGGCATTCATGTGAGTTCGACGAGTTTTCACATAGGCACTCAAAAATGAGGTTTCACGCAAATTCAAGTATCGTTTGGATGGCTTTGTTATTGCTATGTTTAGGATGACTTTTTTACTACTTTCAAAAGTAATTTTTTAGTAAAAAATCATTCTACTAAAAAAATGTTTTAAAAACGGTAAGAAAGATATTCAAACAAAGCTTAAGACTTCATTTAAAACAGTTTTCTTTCTACTTTCATATTTTTAGTACATTTTTTTCTAAAAAATAATAATAAAATACAGCAATCAAAAGCTGTCTCAAACGAAACCTAAGCCTTCATGTAGATAACTTTTCTTACTGTTTTATTCAATAACTTTCTAACCCAATTTTTTTTTGAAATTAGTGAAAATAATGATGAAAAACTGTCCCAGGTTAAGGTCAATATAATTTTATTTTGTGATTTCTACTTCTCATACTCTCAATTTGAGAATCAATTGGACATCATTTGGTTGCTTTTGACTCAAACCTAAAGCGGGTCGGATTCGAGTTTTGAAAACCGACCCATTTGCAAAACTGGTTGACCCGAAAACCCGGAACTTACCCGGAGTGACCCGAAAAAACAAGTATGTCTGCTCTAGCCACCCCTGCACGAGTCTACCCGCATAGCCTGCCCCGCTTGGCCTGCGATCCACTTGCACGTCTGCCCCGGCTGCCCCCATCACATCGCGCCATCGCATCAGGAGACGGCATCGAGTCGCATCGCATGCCAGCTATAGCGTCACCGCCTGCACCATTGTCGCATCACCACCTGCACCGCTCGCGTTGTCACTGCCCTGCTGACAGCCACTGCCATTTTCCACTGTCAAAGGACCGAACCGTGTGCAAAAAATCAAATAAGGTTTGAGTCTTATGGGTCGGGTCGAATTGACCCGAACCTGAAGTGGGTCGGATTCATGTCCGAATAACCGACCCGTTTTTCAGGTTGGCCCGAATGGTGCCTAGTCAATTCCAGGTTCAACCCAAACCCGACCCTAAATTAAATTATATGTTGAAATTTCATGTTTTTATTTTCTTGGAGGAGAAATGAAAAATTGTTTTAAAGAAAATTTCGTACATACTAAAAATTTCATCTATATTAAGAAAATTTAGTACATACTAAAAATTTCTTCTATATTTAGGTATCTAATATATAAAAATTTATAATTATTTATAATACTGAAATCCCAAAATTTTATTAAAAAATCACTATTATTAACTTATTTAAAATTTAAAATATATTTTTACAATACTTTAATAAGATTTAAACTTTATAATAATACATAAATAAATATTAAATTCAGTTGTTAGATTTTTACGATATGTATATAAATACCAAAAATTAAAAAAAAATAAAATAAAAGGTGAGCTATAAAGAAAGACAAGTCCATGGAAACGGATCCGAAGCCGATCGTCCTTTTTTGGGCGATCAGAAACATTTGCAGACCCCTTTGATCTCTAGCTTTTTGTCTGCCACGCCTGGACCCACCACACGCTCAGCTTTCCAATTTTTTAAAACTTTTTATTTTTTTTATTTTTAATTTAATGCACAAAACTTCTATTTTACCTAAAAAAAACATTAATCTATTTTGATCTAATTAATATTCTCCTCAAATTTTAATCTGATTTAAATCAAAATTATTCCAAATTACTTTTATTCAAATTAAGGATCCATCAAAAGAGAAATTATTACGTGCGAACGCCGAACGAAGTTCACCGTCCGGAGACCAACCAGAATGCACCACGTCAGTGGTACAGAACCGCAGTACCGAACAGTACCGAGCAGGGGGTGACATGGCACATTCTGGTTAGTCTCCTAACGACGTTCGGCATCCGCACAAAATAATTTCTCCTATCTAATATGACTATAACTTATCATAGAGATAATTATAAAAGTATTATTGAGCAAGTAATTTTTTTGAAAGCTAATGTAAAAAGTAGTTTTCTAAAATAAAAATTTCTTAAAAAATATTAGTAAAATAGAAATTATGATTGAGGTCCCGTAAATAACGCAGTAAGAAAGCATTCCAAATGAAGCTTAAAATAAAACAAATTACATAAAATACATATTTACAATGTGATGAGAAGAGAATTTTCAAATAAAGTGTAAAAGAAAAGCTAATTTTATGAGCTCATGAGAATAAATACTTCAAAAATATTCATAATAGATTGATACTCAGAACAAAAGATCACAAAAAAAGGAGGAGAAAAAAAAAAGCCTATCTTGAAAGAATCCATGACTTAATTCAAATTGTTAACAAAAATATATTCAAAAAGCAAGATGTCATAGAATGAGATCGACCTTAAATCATGATGTCGTGTTTAGTGCTCCACATAGTAAAAAGACCGTCTTTTTTTGGGACATTTGAACCATCAAGACAAATTCGCACACACATCACATACACAAGTTTCGAATCCAAGACCTCTTGATTAATAATCAAAGCTCCCAACAAACAAATCAATATGTGGTACGTAAAAAAAGGTCATCTTTATGCATAAAATCTTATAGCAGCTCTACATGTTATAGGTGTTGCTGAGAAAAGATAGAGAAGTCAAGCCCACCTTTAGACTTAGGCCTAATTGTATGATCTCAAAATAGGATTGAAGCTCATTAGAAAGATCTCCATCAAAGAGAAACTTAGAACACTATATGCTCATCATTTTGATAATGTTTTAGAGATGGGAGACAGATCTAAACTAAGAGGAGATATAGCTCCAAACAGAATATTCAATAAACTAGAGCCAAACTATTCAATTTTGGGATTAATTATTCTGTGCAGATGCCGAACGTCATCCGAAGACCAACCATAATTCGCCGCATCACCCCACCGCTCGGTACAGCTGATATGACGCATTCTGGTTGATCTCCGGATGACGTTCTGTGTCCGGTCTCCGCACAGAATAATTTCTCTATTTTGGAGTGTCTAGAAAGCAATATATTCCTTTACAAAAAGCAAAGATGAAAATAATGGAATTCTTGTGTAGTTCAAAGGCAATAAAGTGCAATTGAAATCAAGAATTACCTGCAGAAATTTATGTTTAGCTATAGATTTGCCAAAGATGAGACTGGAATTATACTGGGAGTTAATCAAGCATTCTTGTGAACACACACAGACTGTTTTGTGATCAGTTTGCCCACAAGTGAGCTATGTCATCTGCATAATTTAAGTGAGAAAAAAAACTCTTTATTGTTGCTGCCAGCTAACTTTTAGTTGAAAAAAAATTGAAAATTGTTGACAAAATCCTGAATTCCAATCTCGCCAACATCAAATTTGTGCCATAGCACTTGCCTTATGAAAATATATAAAAAAAGGCCTTAACTAGCCACATTATCATAAGTACATAAAAAATGCATCTTTCGATGAGAGAAAAGAAGATATCTTACTGCTTCGTAAGTAACTTTTTAATACAAAAAATTCTAACTCAATAAAATTTTGTACTAAAAAATTTCTTCATGAAATAATAAGAAATTTGTCAGCCTAAGTTAAAAGAACATAAGAATACAAAAAAACAATGATTAATAATTACAAAAAAAACAAAGATGTATATTATCCATTTAAAACTTCATATCACAAAAAAAAAAAAAAAAAAAAAAAAAACGGAAGAATAAAAAATTATCCTAAAATAAATTCATGCCTGAAATTCTAAAAGTAATTTTTGATCTTCCAATAATCAAATGGTCAAAAACCATTGTCTTTCCAAAAATAAGTATTAAAGTTTGTAATAAGTTTCCATGAAAACATTCATGGTCAACTACCCTTTCTCTTGCATGTGATGTTTTATCTTCTTAAGACTTGAAATGCTTATAAATATCATGAAATTTATAACATGACGATATATTTGATGAGTTGAAATTTGAATGTGGGAAGATTATTCTAGTGGCTTGGGCTTGAATGGTGAGAACACCTAAAGCTCTTAGCATGGTGGCTAGAGTTTACCTCCTAGCTGAGAGAAATGTTTCTTTTTTATTTTATTGAATTTTCTTTACAATTTTTATTGTATTCTATTCCTGGCTTTCCCCTCTATTGAATTGAAGTTTCCAATTTCATTCGCACACTTCTATACCAAGCTTACTCACAAATAGCCAAACCAACCTAAATCTATCCAAATCGGAGTTCCCATTGCATCGGGCTTGTTGTGTGATAGAAAAGTCCCCCTCGAAAACTCTATAAGAAGTTGGTGAGACCTGAAATTCTTTATGATGCAAAATGTTGGCCATTAAAAGAGAAACATAATATTAAGTGTTGCAGAGATGTGGATGCTCAGGTGGATGAGTGGTTTTACTCTTAGAGATATGATACAAAATGAGCATACATGTGAAAAGGTTGCAGTAGCTCCAGTGAAAGATAAGATTAGAGAGAGTCGCCTTAGATAGTTTGGTCACATGAAATGAAGGCATTCCAATGATCCAGTGAGGAGGGTAGATGAATTAAATTTGGCTTATATTAAGAAAGATAGAGGTAGACTAAAAAAACTTGGTTAAAAAAATATTAGAAATGACCTTTCTTTATTAGATTTAAATGAGAATTTAACTCTTAACATGACATAATGGAGAATAAGGATTCAGGTAGCCAACACAACGTAGTGAGATAAATGCTTGATGTCATTGTTGTTTGTTCTTGTTGTATTTGTAAAGAGGAAACGGTTAGCTTAGACTACAATTTATCTTTTCTTTCATTTGCATCTAAATATTTGCATGTTTCCCTTCTAATATCACAATGCATATTTACTTTCACTTTTTTTTTTAAATGTCTGATAGGAAGTAACATATCAACAGAGACAAAAAACAACAAAATGCTCAACAAATCCCATGGGAAAATCAACAAAACATAATTTTTATTAAAGAAATCAAACTAACAAAAGAAATAAAGCGAGATACAATTGATCCTCTATTTGAGAGGATCTATCTCTCCCAGATCTCTAGACGCCGCTAGAGCCCAAAAAAACTAAACTTAAGATATCTCAAATTTCAGCCTAATTCAAGATGAAAATTCTAACCCTTACAAGAGAAACTATTTAAAGCAAAGAGTATTACAAAATCACTAAACAATCTCTAATTCAAAATTTCCCCTCCAAAGCAATATTTAATTGAGTTGTTCCCTCCCAAAGCAATATTAATTGAGTTGTTTCCTCCGAAAACAATATTTAATTGAGTTGTTCCCTCCCAAAGCATTATTTAATTGAGTTGTTCCCTCCCAAAGCAATATTTAATTGAGTTGTTCCCTCCAAAGCAATATTTAATTAAATCCCCTAATTCAAATTGGACCGATCTAACAATACTCACCTCCCAAAGATCCACCTTGTCCTCAAGGTGGAATGATGAGATGTTGTTGATAGCTTTATTCAACTGCTTTGTTAGTGGCCATGCTATCGTCCACTGGAACCAAGCTAAAGCTTTACTCTCTAGACATAGCCATGCAACCATAAACTTCACCTCCTCAGTCAACTCATTAACTATGAAATATATCTCCACCCGGTACATACACCCATAAGCATCCTCCCTTTTAAATACTGGCATTCCCCACTTCCTCACCCTAGGATCACTACCACCCCAATAACTTCTTCCTTCTCCAGCATAGCAGTTCTCTTGATCCCTCCATATTTCCCTCATGTATCGTGGGTGGGAATCCCACCTTCCTTCCCTTCGCCTCACATGACTTGATCCTCATGATTTGGCCCATCCCCCTCCTTCGGTCGTCCTCTTCCCTTGCCAAAAAGACCTCCTATAGGAGTCGGCCACCCCACCACCTTCACCACAAAATGCCCTTCCTGATGTCCCCCATCTGATAACCCTATTCCACCAATTTTTGGAGCCCTAGGAGGTGGCTCTTGACCCCCTCATCCGATGAGTGGCTCCCCTTGCCCAAAATACCTCTCATAGTGGTCGGCCACCCTACCGCCTCTGTCAAAAAATTTCATCTTTATTATCCCCTCATCCAGAGACCCTGATCCACTCTTTATCAGAGCCACGGGAGGTGGCTCTTGATGAAAGAAACTCCCCTCACCAAACTCCTCTTGCTTTGCTTCGGCCAAGGGAATCCCGGACAAATCTTGGTTAGGGTTAGCCATCATAACCATTCTTGAAGTTTTTGTTTGCATCACCAAAAGCCTTCTTAACATCTCCTCCACCCTTCTAAATCGATTTTCCATATGGTTTTCCATATATGAAAATCTTTCTTTCATGGTAGAAAACTTCTTCACGCCGGTTTTGAATTGCTCCATCTCTCCCCTTCCAGCGCCTCCATCTTCTTTGTTGTCATTAATTAGATCTAAGCTCCAATTGCAAAAACAACAAAGATATCATATTTTTTCGCCCAAGAAAGCGCTTTGATACCAATTTGATATGAAGTAACCTATCAATAGAGACAATAAACAACAAAATGCTCCACAAATTTCATGAGAAAATCAACAAAACAGTAATTTTTATTAAAGAAATCAAACTACCAGAAGAAATAAAGCAAGATACAATTGATCTTCTATTTGAGAGGAGGTTCTATCTCTACCAAATCTCTAGACGCCACTAGAGCCCCAAAAAACTAAACCTAAGAGATCTCAAATTTCAGCCAAATTCAAGATGAAAACTGTTAGACCGGTCCAGCCGGTTCGCACGGGACAGGCAGTTCGCGATTTACACGATATCTCCACCTCCTACGAAGATCAGGCAGCCCGACCGCTCAAGGAGAGCATTTTAGGAATTGCGTTTTTGAAGGTTTTGAGAGGGAAATTTGAATGTAGGGACTGTTTAGGGATTTCCTTTTGATTTGTATGCATTAAATAGTTGATTTTTCTAGGGTTTGAGGGTCATGAATTTGGCTGAAATTTGAGATCTCTTAGATTTAGGTTTTCTTTGGGCTCTGGGTGTTGCCAGAGATTTGGGAGAGATCGATCCTCCTCTCGAATTGAGGATCAATTGTAGCTTGCTATTTTATTCAGCGTCTAAGTGGAATACAAGTCTTTTCTTGAGTTTTCTCTCATACTTTCCCATACAAGTGCTGTTTTTCTACTGTAAACAGTAGATTTCTGTTGTAAACAGCAGATTTCTGCTGTTTTCCTTGCTGTGGACAGCCATTTGGCTGCTATTTGTTCGTCGATTTGGGTTAGGTTTACTTGCGAACTCAAGTATTTCCTATCAAATTGGTATCAGAGCGTCGATTTGGGACCTTAGGCGGCTGAAATCCGGATTTTTTAGTGAGCTTTTGGCTTCCGGAAGTGAGTTACTTGAGATCCGTTGGGAAGAACGATGGTCGAAAAGAAAGTAGAAGTCTTCGAAGGCAAAGTCGGACAATTGAAATCCGATTTGGAGGGAAGATTCTTCGACTTTCAAAATCAAATCACCTCCAACAATGAAAGGTTGGAGGGGAAGTTCACCGTGATGGAAGAAATGATGAAGAAATTACTTGAGATGAAGACCCATCCAGCAACATCGGAAGTAAGAGAGACCACCGACGACCATGACATGGGAGAAAATTTGAACCCGTTGCGAGGGAGGAGGAATGCAGAGGTGGAGATCCTGGAGGAGGAGAACGATATGCCCCCTCTAGAACCGCTTTCTAGAGAAGAGATGAGTAGGGGATACGACAAACGAGAGGCTGATTTTATCGGAAGAAGAGAAGAATTTCATCGCCCAGGTGCTGAATTTGAGAGAATCCAGCGTCGAGGTGCTGATTTTGAAGGGGGAAGAGAGAAATTTCATCGCCGAGGTGCTGAATTCGAAAATCGAGGGGCTGATTTTGAAGGAAGAAGGGAGGAATTTTTATCGCCGAGGTGCTGAATTAGAAGAATTCAGCGTCGAGGTGCTGATTTTGAAGGAAGAAGAGAGGAACTTCATCGTCGAGGTGCTGAATTTGAAGGAACTCATCGTCGAGGTGATGATTTTGAAGGAAGAAGGGGAGAGTATGAAGAGGGGTTCGAGTATAATCGTCGGAGGGAAGATCGTGACAGTTGGGGAGCACCTCATCTTCGAGGAATGTGAGGCTATGGAGGATTCAGGGGAAACGAAGGAGACCCACAGGTGAGGAAGCTGAAGATGCCCGTCTTTGAGGGGGAAGACGGCCATGGCTGGATCTACAAGGTGGAGCGTTACTTCGCTGTCAACGGGTTGACAGAGAAAGAAAAGCTAACAACGACGGGATTGTGTTTGGAAGGAAAAGCCTTGGCCTGGTATCAGTGGCGTGACAGGAGGGAGCCCATCCGGAGCTGGAGAGAGTTCAAGGATTGCTTATTGGAAAGTTTCCGAGCCAATGGGAAAGGAGACTTCTATGAGCAATTTTTTTCTCTGACCCAGGAGGGGACTGTGGCAGACTACCGAGACAAGTTTGAGTACTTGGCTAGCAGATTAAATCATATTTCGGAGTCATACCTGAAAGGGAATTTCATGAAGGGGCTGAAACCGGAGATAAGAACAGCAGTCAGAGTGTTGGAGCCAAGGAATCTAGGCAAGGCCATGGAGTTGGCCCAATTGATTGAAGACCAAAAGAAGTCTAAAATTGGGGCTCGAGGAAACTATTCAGGGGGATCTTATGGGACGACGACAACTCTTCTAGCACCCAAGCAACCTGCATCAAGCAACATTAATGAGACCACCAGGGAGAAGCCGGTAGGAGGGAGCAGGGAAAATTTCAAGAGGCTGACAGAGAAGGAGATGCAGAATAAGAGGACAAAAGGGTTGTGCTTCAGATGTGATGAGAAGTACATGCCGGGGCATAGGTGCAATGACCGAACTCTTCAGGTTCTCCTTGTCTGTGAAGACGAGGAGAGAGGTGGGAGCAGATCTGAAGAGGAGGAGAAGTTGCACCTGGATATGGCAGAAGTCTCTCTGAACTCTGTAGTTGGATTCACTCCAAGTCACACTATGAAAGTGAAAGGAGAGATAACTGACCGTGAGGTGGTGGTGCTAATTGATAGTGGGGCTACCCACAATTTCATTTCCACTCAGGTCGTTGACTAATTGGGAATGAAGTTGGTGGACACCGGTTGCTATGGAGTGATGATGGGTACAGGAAAGGTGGAGAAAGGCAAGGGGATATGTAGAGGAGTGGCATTGACCATCTAGAAGATTCAGGTAAGGGAGGATTTTCTCCCACTAGAGTTAGGAAGTATTGATGTCATCCTGAGATTGAAATGGTTGCAAACTTTGGGGCAAACCAAGGACAATTGGGGAGCACTCACGATGGAATTAATGGTGGATGGGAGAAAGGTGGTTATAAGGGGAGATGCAGGGCTATCCAAAGCCATGACATCACTTAAGACCATGATTAGGGACATACAAGAGGTGGGGGAAGAGTATGTGGTGAGACTACACAGATTGTATGCGATCAGATTGGAGCAGGGAGGGGATGTTTCTCTTTCCATGCAGCCCTTAGTTCAGCAATACAGTAAGGTTATTCAATCACCTCAAGGATGGCCAAGGTGGACAAGGTGGATCTTTGGGAGGGGAGTATTGTTAGACCGGTCCGCACGAGATCGGCAGTTCTTGATTTACGCGAGATCTCCGCCTCCTGCGTAGATCGGGCAGCCCGACCGCTGAAGGATAGCATTTTAGGAAGCATTTTTGAAGGTTTTGAGAGGGAAATTTGAATGTAGGGACTGTTTAGGGATTTCCTTTTGATTTGTATGCATTAAATAGTTGATTTTCTTAGTGTTTGAGGGTCTTGAATTGGGCTGAAATTTGAGATATCTTAGATTTAGGTTGTCTTTGGGCTCTTGGCGTTGCCAGAGATTTGGGAGAGATCGATCCTCCTCTTGAATTGAGGATTAATTGAATCTTGCTATTTTATTCATCGTCTAAGTGGAATACAAGTCTTTTCTTGAGTTTTCTCTCAGATTTTCCCGAACAAGTGCTGTTTTTCTGCTGTAAACAGCTGATTTCTGCTGTTTTCCTGCTATGGACAGACATTTGGCTGCTGTTTGTTCACCGATTTGGGTTAGGTTTACTTGCGAACTCAAGTATTTCCTATCAAAAACCCTAACCATTACAAAAGAAACTATTTAAAGCAACGAATATTACAAAATCCCTAAACAAACCCTAATTCAAATTTTCCCTCCCAAAGTAATATTTAATTGAGTTTTTCCCTCCCAAAGCAATATTAATTGAGTTGTTCCCTCGCAAAGCATTATTTAATTGAGTTGTTCCCTCCCAAAGAAATATTAATTGAGTTGTTCACTCCCAAAGCATTATTTAATTGAGTTGCCCTCCCAAAGCAAATATTTAATTGAGTTGTTCCCTCTCCCAAAGCAATATTTAATTGAGTTGTTCCCTCCCAAAGCATTATTTAATTGAGTTATTCCCTCCCAAAGAAATATTTAATTGCGTTGTTCCCTCCAAAGTAATATTTAATTGAATCCCCTAATTCAAATTGGATCGGTCTAACAATATCATATTAATTTGTCGCATTTATATTTTTAAATTTCATTTCAACATCTCTGATTTAATTATAAAGAATAAACTTCTTGAAGAGGAGAAGAGATGATACTGGAAAATGCTTGAATATCCAAATATTTCAAGAATTATCAATGTATTTTGTTATTTCAATACTTAGAACTTTCATGAGCGATCACTAGATGTATTTGTAATGTAAGAATGCCAGGAAAATGCAAAATGCCATGTGAACTGAAGTTTTAGTCCAAATGAAAGTCAAACATTGTTGCATCACCTTTTACCATTTCATCCAAAGTTAAGTCAGCACGATATGGCTGACCCGTTTATAGTACTATAAAGATTATAAAAGTGAGTTTTAATCCTCCAATGAGTATTTATCAAATGGTTAATAGATCTCAAGTTTCCAAAGAGAAGTATTAATGTTTGACGCAAATTTCCATGAAGCATTTATGGTCACCCACCACTTCCTCTTCCACGTGATATTCTATCTTTCTAAGACTTATCCTATAAATATCATGAAATCTGTCATGTATGGATGCCTTTCATGAATTGAAATTTGGATTTAGTTTAAGGCCAAATTTAATGAAGTTTTAGGTGTAGTCTCTCTTCAATCATTTCCACATAGTAAAAATCAAAAGATAAATCAATCATTTCATAATTATTTTGAAAATGACTTAAGCCCCCTTTATAAAGTCCTAATATAATCTCTATATAACCATTTTAGAGGGTGATCCCGCTTTATGGATGGCCAAAGAGTGCAAAACTCTAAACAGGTGAAAATGCACATGTGATAAGTCGAATAATGAATGCACTCATGGATCGTCTAATGATCAATAAAATGTGATTGTGCATCAAAACCCAACAACTAAAATCAAACACTCCTTATAAACACAAAGGACGTGAGCAATTGAACACAAACTTAAGAAAATAACTCTGCCACACTTTCAAAGCTAGCATTCAATCAACTTCGACTAATCAATTTTCTAGCAAATTAGGACACTATTGACGGTCTTATTGGTTGGATTCCATAAGTTGATAGTCATGACCCCATAACCAACTAAATTAACTCACATATTCTTCAAACTCCAAGATATCATAAATGACTAAGAACATCTCTGGTAAATAATGAATGTAAATCAATGTGCCTCAGGTTGACTTGCCTATATGGTAAGGTTGCAAAGCCCATCATTGTTCCTTCCTCGAATCGAGATGTTGTCCATCTCTTATTGTGTTTTTTGCATTAGCTGAGTGATAAGACCCGCACCAAAACTTCCCTTATAACTTAGCTTGTATGTTTCAATCCCTGGGCATCTTTGATATTAGAGTAATAAATCCATTGAGCTAGTGGATCAAATAGTCAAAGGATATAAAATTTAATAACATCTTCCAAGTCTTCATCGCTTTAAAATTGTAAGCCTCTCCAAACAAAATAAGTCAACTATTAAACCACGCACCTACTATGTCAAGACACGTCCTTCAGACATCTTTTTTCGTAAATGATGTTGTCCATTTTTAGGCATATCCAACATTAGGAGCCATTCTAATAAATCCAAAGCCACAAGCCCCAACCTTCCAAATATTGGGACTAACCCACTACAATGAATTTTATTCATCAAAGCAGCAACAAACCACATTCACATTTAATGGAACATTTGAAGTGATAGAAGGCTAGTTTAGAGTTTTCTATTTTTGCAGCTAGTAGCTATGATGGTCCACTTCCATGTAGCTTAATCACCTCAGCAACAAAAGAAAATCCTCAAGGATTGCCCTCAAGAAAAATGTCTAACTTGGGACGGGCTTTACAGCAATGTTGTACTACCATAACACCCAAATCATATCTACATACAACAACAACAACATCATCAAAGATGTAACCAACAATTATTGACCTTCAAAATTCCCTTGAGATATGCCAACACCTTTTTAACCGATGTATACCCTAATTGACTCATTGTGATTCCTCTGACTAAACAAGTGTAGCCACCTATAACACAAAGTTACCCAAATTAATGAAAAAACACTTAGTGCTTGTAGTCTGGGTTGAATCAACATGATCCTACAAAAGGCACTAAGATGGTCTTGTACTATATTGACAAATATAGTATGGTTTGAATGTACTTGATCGAATCTTTTCATCTTGTTGGCTTAATCTTGCCTTAGATGACCAAACTAGTTATGATCAACCTTGATGGTCAATCATATCTTATGTTGGTTATACAGAATTAATTAGGCCTTCCCAAATCAATGGGCCCATTGATTAACCCAATGGCCCAATATTGGTCCTTACAAGTAAGGGTTTTGCTTATCTACTTGGATCCAACTTAGTTGGCCTTGATTAAGAGATCAAAAAGTTTGACCTAACTTAGCTCGAGCACGTTAAACCCCCTAGGTGCAGGCCTTAGCATCTAATAGTCCCGTTAACTTTAGCAAGGTTTGATTGGGACAAATCTTTCCTTTAATACACACATATTAAATCTAATTAATAAAAAATTAATATGTTTCATCATAATTTCCTAAGCATGATGATTATTTAGGAGGTTTTAAGAGTAATATTAAATATTCTAAGAGATTATAGGTATTTGTTATCAAAAAAGAAATAAAGTTTGGAGGTGCAATATTCACATGCATACAAAATAAAATGAGGATAAAAAAAGTTGTAGACAGATTGATGGTTGTTTGGAGATATTACTATTGTTTCTCAACATATCATTAGCAAGAAATGTATGTGATTTAAAATTTTGCACCACATTGATATCCTTTATCATACCTTAGACCTTGTCATTCATTAAAAACTTTTAACTCCTAATGATCTTTGGTGTTTGTTGGTCAACGACTCAACATTAATGAAGAATGGTATGAAACAGAAGCCTATAGAGGTTGAAAATATCATTCGAATAGCACGGTCACAAAAACCCATCCAATGCAATTTGCTAGTGAAATTGGTTATACACACATAGGTAAGGATTTTAAGCAGGGCGAGTTCATCCTTTGAGTTAAAATTCTTAATGGTTGAAATATTTTAAAGTCTTTGGGAGCTGTAATTTATCTGCAATACATGAGCCTACTCAAAATTAAAATCAAGATCAAAACTCGATCCTTGTTTTCTTCATTAATATTTTGCATTTTGTTTGTTTTTATTCCATTTTGTTTCGTTATAAGACTATCAATACGATAAGATTTTTGGGTATTGGATGAGTGAGCTATTATCTCATGAATCAGGATTCCTCTGAATTTATTATATATTGAATAATTTCTTAATTGATTATTCTTCTTATTTAAAAAAAGGGAACTACTATATATATATATAAAGAATGTCTAATAACGGAAATAACTAACTAGAATAATTCTCTCCTAAATTTTAGGAAATATAATCATAAGAGAATAATTCTTTTCTAAAAATTAGGAAACAGAAACATAGGAGAAGATCACAATTGATCTCTCATTTTGTTCCTAAAAATACTTTTCTAAAATAAAAATAGAATCATATGAGAAGATCACAATTGATCTCTCTTTTTATTCGTAAAAATATTTTTTTTAAATTAATTCCCTAATTTTGACTTTTAAATATTCAACACTCCCCCTCAAGCAGGAGAATATATATCATATAATTCAATCTTGCAAATTAAGTCATTAAAGTTAGACCTAGGTAAAGCTTTGGTGAGGATGTCTATAATTTGTTGTTTGGTAGGAATGTATTTCAATTTAATAGTCTCACTAGTCACATTTTCTGTGATAAAGTGTCTACCAATTTCAATTTGCTTAGTCCTATCTTGATTCATGGGATTCTTAGCCATGCTGCTAGCTGCCTGGTTATCACACATCACCAGAATAGGATATAAAATCATTTGCCCCAATTCACTAAGAACTCTTGTTATCCAAATCCCTTCACAAATTCTCTGTGCCGAAGCTCTGTACTCAGCTTCTGCACTACTAGCTACCACTGATTGCTTATTACTCCTCCAAGTAATAGGATTACCCTAAACAAAAAATAATACCCAAAAGTTTATCACTGTCAATGATGTATCCTGCCAAATCTGCATCTAAATACACTTCAATGTCATGATTCTCTATTTTTCAAAAAATAGGCCTTTCTCTAGTGTTATCTTCAAGTTTCTAAGAATCTTGTAGATTGCTTCCATGTGTCCTTTGTAGGATCGTGCATGAATTGACTTAACACTTGCTGCAAAAATAATATATGGCCGAGTGTGTAAAAGATAGATCAGACATCCAACAAAATCTTTGATATCTCCCACTGTCTACAAATGTACTTTCTTTCTCAATGCCAACTTTATTCTGACTATCCATAGGAGTATCAACAGGTTTGTATCCAAGCATATTGGTCTCCTTAAGAAGATCTAGAATATATTTTCTTTGAGAAACAACAATACCCTATCTTGATCTAGCCACTTCCATTCCAAGGAAATATTTAAAATTTTCAAGATATTTAACTTCAAGCTCTTTTGGCAAATACTTCTTCAAATTTTGCAATTCCTCCACATCATTTCCATATAGAATAATATCATAGACATAGACTATCAATATAACAATTTTCTTAGCATGAGATTTCTTGACAAATAGAGTATGATCAGCTTGACCCTGTATGTAGCCTAACTTCAACACATCCTTTATGAATCTATCAAACCAAGCTCAAGGAGATTGTTTAAGGCTGTACAAGAAATTCTTGAGACTGCAAACTTGATTCTTTGCCATATTTAATTGATTATTTTTATTATTTATATTTTTTAGAAGTACTACATCTACATATATATACTAAAAGAGTGTCTAATAAAGGAAATAACTAACTTAATTTTCTCATAAATTTTAGTAAATATAATCATAAGAGAATAACTCTTTCCTAAAAATTAGGAAACAGAATCATAGGAGAAGATCACAATTGATATCTGCTTTTATTCCTAAAAATAATGTTCTAAAATAAAAACATAATCATAGGAGAATATCACAGTTGATCTCTCTTTTTAATCTTAAAAATACTTTCCTAAAATAAAACCCCTAACTTTGACTTTCAAAAATTCAACATATGTTTATTCTCAAGTTTTTTTTTGTGGATTTTTATATGCTTATTTTTATCACACTTTAAGTGAATTCATATCTATGAATAATTTGGAACAATTTCAAAAGGATTTTAATCAAAGTTGTGAAAATTAGCACTCTTTGGAAGCTTGGGACATAGCATCAGGAATTCTTGTACCATACAACAACACAAAGAGGGCACGTTTTCATCTAGGACTGTAAGCCTAGGCACTAGTTTAGGCACATAGGCACCACACTGTAGTAGTCAAGATAGCCGCATGACACCTAGGGCATATGCTTAGAGCATAGGCGTTGCAATGCAATTTTTTTTTAAGTATAGGGCTGAATTTATGGAAATTGCATATTCTTGCTTATACATATTATTGCATATAAAAAGGATATTTCAAGGCTTTACAAGAATTTTTTGGAAAATCTTTTATCATCCAAAAGTTTTGGGAGAGAGGAAAACAGAAAACTTAGGAAAGACACAATGGCTCAACCAAATGATGGTGACGACGAAGGATTCAACTTTGATTTATTCTTCCTTTTTCCTTCTCATGTTGAAGAAAATCATGAGGTTGTATTTGATTTTATTATGAACAATTTTTTATTTATATATTTATGATAGAATCCCCACATTAAACTTTAATAACGAATATTTCTTCTCATTGTTTAAAATTGCACAATATAAGGCTCCCCTTGAGGCCTGTCTCAGCGCAATTCCAGTAAAAAAAGCCTCAAGGCTTATGTCTCGAGTTTTTTTTTTTATGAGGCTTACACCTTCAGTTTTTTGTTTATGTGGCTTACACCTTCAATTTTTTTTTATAAGGCCTACACCCTCAGTATTTTTTTTTTTTTAAGGCTCGTGTCTTAGCTTGGATGAGGCAAGTATCGCCTCGCTAGCATGAAGGTTACACCTCGCCCTATTTATATAATTTTTTTTTATTAAAACTTGCATACATGCTAAAGTAAATCCTGAACAAATCAGACCTTCAAGCACCCTCGAATCGCAACAACTTTTTCTCAACTATCTCAACCTCCAATCCATCGCCTCACCACAGCCACTGTCGTCGTAGCCGCCGTCAAGGATCACCTGACTAGCCGCACACCTCCACCAACTCCTCTAAAAATTTTAGAATATTAATGTCATATTTATGTTAATGAAAAATATATATGAAAGATGAAGATGACTAAAATAAATGAAGAAGAAGCATATTGGGTGGCATTGAACTCCACAAGATGAGACGGGATAGACTAATTTGTTATGATGATGACTCAAATTATGACTCCCTCAATGATGATAGTACAAATGATTTTTTAGTTGTTGCCAACTATTCTAGCCTTTTTAGAAATTAAATGTAGATGAGTAAGAAACTAAGAAAGAAAGAATTTGGAGTTGAACTTAATGTGATATGATACTTTTATGCAATTTCTATATTTAATATTTTTTTGCACATGTAATATTTGTATTTCAATTATTTTTAATGTAATTTATCACTTGTCACTTTATGTCTTATGCAATTTTTTATTTCATATGTATGTTAATTTGTTAGTTCATAGTTCAATAAAAAGTTAATATGTCATCATTTAATATTTTTTTTTTGTATTATATAAAAAATAACTTTTAACCTTCATTTGCACTTTATGCAATTTTTTTTTTCTCTAAAGTCTCAAAACGCCTTGAGGCATACGCCTCGCCTTACTGAACAAAAAACACCTTAATATTCAATTGCGCCATTATAAACCTTGCTTCTTCTATCAATGATTTGTTCTATTATGTGAATGGTCTATCAAGTCCTAAATGTAAAGTTGGTTAGATAACCATTAATTGATTTGATTTGTTAAACCCTAATAATTTTAGAAGAGTTATTTGTGCTTAGGATTTGAATATAATAACATGTGTTGGTACAAGAATTCCTGATGCTATGTCCCAAGCTTCCAAAGAGTGCTAATTTTCACAACTTTGATTAAAATCCTTTTGAAATTGTTCCAAAGAGTGCTAATTTTCACAACCATTTTGAGAGTTTGTTATTAAAGTTTCTTTTTTAACTCGTTACATAGACATATAGTGGGTTTATTAGAGGGGATATTTCTGAATCCATTGAGAGAGCCTTGCATAAAATTAATGCTTTTGCTTGACAATCAAATTAGAAAAATTATATCACTAGATTGATGAAGTTCAATGTAGTGAATTGTTAGGAGAAAATTATAAACCTAGGCTTAACCATCATTAGTTTAACATCTTGCAATATATGCTTTCACTGTTGATTGCAGGAACCTTGATCAATTCTTTAATGTAAGAACTCCATTCTAATGTCAATTGATGTAAAATGAAATCATAGTACTGAAGACTTGAACCAATAACAATTAATACAAAAGAAATTTAGACCAAAATAGCATAAACAAAGAAAATAACAAAAAAGACATGACTGCATGCGTCAACCCTAACTCCAAAACAGTAGGTGTTATTTGTTGCATCACCTACTTGCTAATAGTTTATCTAAGCGTAGTTGGGATGTTTGATACTAACACTATATCTTATCAATCTTTTTCTTCTTTTCTCAGTCTAATATAGTAAATATGATTTGCAAACTTTAAATTCTATATTTCAAAAGCATTAATTTAAACTTTTTTTATGATTGGTTTTTATTATCAAATTATCATTTACTAGAAGGGATTCCCTATGCTAATGAATCCCTTTTTTCATTCGGTTCAAAAGTTGGCAAAGTCATCATCATCATTAGCCTTATCACAATAGCTTGTTGTTGGCTTTACAAACTCATCTTCTCAGTTTATTTATTTTGAAAATTTATCTTTGCAATCACTCTTCGGATGTAATTAATGTTAAATCTATCAATCTAGCTTACTGGAACATGTTCTCCTCATTGTTGTGTATGCCCAAATCACCCAGGTTCATTTTTTTCATTCTTTTCTACAAATATTTTTTACTACAATAACTTCTCTAATAGATATTATGTTTGCACTTACATCCATCTTATGTCAACAAAAAATTAAAATAGGAAGAGCAATATGGGAAAAAATCTTACATCACTCCCCATCTTCATCTGTCAAATACAGACAACAAGTATTTAGAAAGAAATAAAAAAAATTGTATTGAATTTGATAAGAAGAGGCCAATAAGAAGATGCTATTGGCAAGAACAAAGATGCAATCCTCAATGTTAGAGCAAACAGTTACAAGCGGGACTATGTAAGCATCGAATATCACATTTTAAGTTAAGTCTTGATATCACTGGAGAAAACTTACGGGCTGTGGCAAGATGTTGTAGAATGTTCTGTACAGCTAATTGACAGCTCAGCATTACTAACTAATCATGTGATTAGTTATAATGAAAAGCTATAAATATGTATTGGATATCAGACTGAGATAATTGAATACAAGAAATCACTTTTCCTTATTTCTCTGTTCTGTTCTGTTTCTCCCGTAAAACCTCACATGGTATCAGAGCTTTGAAATTTCTTTTTCCGCTTTTCTTCAAGATCTTTTCAAGATCTTCGTTCTTTTCTTTCAAGATCTTCATCGTATCTTTTCGAAGTCATGAATCCGTCAAATGACTCTTCCACAGCTCAGTCTGCAAATGCAAATACTGTAGTCGCCGGAGCTTTTCTTGAAAGTACGGTCATTCCATCACAGCTTAAATTTTTGATGTCCAATATCAAAAATATTATCTCGAATCCTTTGTCTGCCGAGAATCATCCAACCTGGAAGTCTCAGGTGATAAAACTGTTCCGGAAAAATGGTTTTGAAGGATTTTTAGATGGTTCTTGTGTTTGTCCTGCTAAACACAGCACGAATGCAGCCGGAATCACAATTCAGAATCCTAACTACAACACCTGGGTTTTAATTGATCAGAATCTGGCAGCGTCATTGTATTCCGTTATTTCTCAGAATCTTTGGCCGTATGTTTTGAATCTTGATCATTGTACTTATATATGGAAAACTCTCGGTCGTCGTCTTCAATCGACGACACGATCAAGAATTATGCAGATTAAGAATGAACTGCAGCATTGTTCTATGAATGAACAGTCAATGGCGCAGTATCTATTGGAGATCAAAGCAAAGGTTGATGCACTAGCTACAGCTGGTGTCTCACTTGATTCTGAAGAAATTATTCATCATACTCTCAATGGTTTGCCTAATTCATATCAGGCATTTAAAACAGCCATAAGAACCAATCTTCAACCGCTGGCACTGGACGACTTGTACACCTTATTGTGTAGTGAGGAGCTGAATTTGTCTCATGAAGTGACAAAAGATTTGCAATCTCTGCAAATCTCTGGAAATGATACCGCGTTAGCCGCATCCAGGGGTCGAGGTCTCGGTAGATCAAGTCGAGGCCGATCTTCAAATGGTAACAGGTCTGCAAATGCATCCCGTGGTGGAAGAGCTCCGAGAACAAATGCTATATGCCAGATCTGTGGTAAACAAGGGCATACTGCAGTCCGTTGTTGGTATAGACATGATCCGCAGTATTCGTCTGATCCGCCGAGCTCTTCCTTGTTCTCTCCAACAAATACTACGACGACGTCTCCGGAGTGGTATTTAGACAGTGGTGCTTCTTCACACTTAACCACTGACTCTAGTTTTATTCAGACACCCAAATCATACCATGGAAACAATCAAGTTGTGCTGGGCAATGGGCAACAACTTTCGATTCAACATACTGGCACTGGGCTTCTTCCTACTCCCACATGTAACTTACAATTATCCAAATTAAATCATGTTCCCAATCTTTTTTTCAACTTGTTATCTGTGTATCGTCTTACTTTTGATAACAATTGTGACATTTCCTTTTCATCAAATGGTTATGTCATAAAGGATCGGATAACCCAGAAGCCTCTTCTTCAGGGTCCGTGTATTAACGAACTGTATCCTCTATGCGGTCGACCAAGAATGTGTTCCTCTTCCAATAATCTTGCTCTCATTTCTGTTCAGCATGTTCCAGATCTTTGGCATCGTCGTTTGGGACATCCGTCCCATGCTTCTTTAGCGTATCTTTGTAATCAAAATCTAGGAATATCATGTTCTGTTAATACTTCTTGTAGTGTCTGTCGTATGGCCAAGAGTCATCGACTTCCTTTTGTTCGGTCTAAAACACAGTGTACACAAAGATTTCATCTTATACACTCTGATGTTTGGGGACCATCGCCTACGTCTTCAAATTGTGGTTTTCGGTATTATGTTTCGTTTATAGATGATTGTACCAAGTTTACTTGGGTATATCCTCTGTTACGGAAATCTGATACTTTTTCTAAATTCTTTGAGTTCAAGAAAATGGTTGAATGTCAATTCAATGCTCATATTCATATTCTAAGGACAGATGGAGGAGGTGAGTTTGTTAATGCTCATTTTAATTCTTATCTTAAGCATTGTGGCATAATACATCAGATTACATGTCCTTATACTCCTGCTCAAAATGGTATTGCTGAGCGAAAGCATCGTCATTTAGTTGAAACACTTCGGTCTCTTCTTGTTGAAGCATCTCTTCCTCATTTTCTATGGGTAGAAGCTTTATATACTTCTGCTTATCTAATAAATCGTCTTCCTTCTGTTAATACCAAAAATATGTCTCCTTATGAATTGTTAAATGGTCAAACTCCAAAGTATGATCATTTGAAAGCCTTTGGGTGTCTTTGTTATCCATGGCTTCGTCCATATAATTCTAATAAATTTTCTTCTTTATCAAAATCATGTGTTTTTATTGGTTATGCCACCTCACAAAAAGGTTATCGGTGTTTTGATCCTACTTCAAACAAAGTGTATACATCTCGTCATGTTGTTTTTGATGAGGCCGTCTATCCTTTCGCTCAACAAACAAGTTCATCTCAAATTCAGGTTGTCTCTAAAAACATACAATCTTTGCTGCTTGTTCCGGCTTCAGGGTTACCACATAATCTTACTTCCTCACAATTCTTGATGCCGTCTCATGAATCTCAGCCTAAATCCATATCTGTTACAAATACTTCCACAAATCCTGTTTCCAATTCTCCATCGGAATCTTCTTTATCGCCCTCTCAGTTGCCAATTGTTCCAGAAAAGCTTAATGCTCATCCCATTCAAACAAGGTTGAGAAGTGGAATTGTTAAGCCAAAACAGATTTTTAATCTGTCTCATACAGTTCGATCTGCTGATCCTACGAATTATCAGCAAGCTTCTAAGTTACCTCATTGGCGTATGGCTATGTCTATTGAATTTCAAGCTCTTAAATCAAAGGGTACTTGGGAGCTAGTTCCACCGGATTCTAGTCAAAATGTATTGGGTTGTCGATGGATTTATCGTACGAAGTTGAATTCAGACGGGACAGTAGCTAGATACATGGCTCGGCTTGTAGCTCAAGGATATAATCAAGAATATGGTCTTGATTATTATGAGACCTTTAGTCCAGTTGCGAAGATGCCCACGGTTCATGTTTTTATTTTAGTTGCACTATATTATAATTGGAAAATTGTTCAACTTGATATTTCCAATGCTTTTCTTCATGGTCCTCTTTCGGAGACTGTTTTCATGCGACAACCATCTGGGTTTGCTGATCAAAATCATCCACATTATGTTTGTCGTTTAAAGAAAGCAATTTATGGACTTAAACAGTCCCCGCGTCAATGGTATGCTACATTGTCTCAGCATTTGCTTAAATTTGGTTTCAAAATAAGTGCAGCTGATCCTTCTTTAATGGTTTATCATTCCAGTTCAGTTTCTTTGTATATACTCATCTATGTAGATGATATTTTGTTAACCGGAAACAATCAAACCACTATAAATGAGCTTCTTCTAAGCTTACAGAATCAATTCTCAATGAAAAATCTAGGACATTTGTCTCAGTTTTTGGGAATTCAAGTGTCTTCAACTCAGTATGGAATGCATTTGAGCCAAACTTTATATGCTAAGCAGGTATTGGAAAAAGCTGGTATGTCCAGGTCGAATCCTGTGGCTACTCCAAGTATCTATAAGCCGTCAGATGCAATGGCTACAGAAGCTGAATTTGAAAATCCTCAGCTTTATAGACAACTGGCTGGTTCGTTACAATATTTGACACTAACTCGACCGGATATCACATTTGCAATACAACAAGTGTGTCAATATATGCATAAGCCACTTATATCTCATTTTCATAATCTTAAAAGATTATTGAGGTATATTCAAGGAACACTTGATCAAGGTTTGTCGTTATACAAAGATGAGCTCAAATTACATAATTATACCGATTCGGATTGGGCGGGAGATTCCAAAGACAGGAAATTAGTAACAGGTTATTACAATTTTTTGGGAAAATCACTTATCTCATGGCAAGCAAAGAAGCAATCAACTGTTGCAAGATCATCTACATAAGCAGAATATAGAGCATTGGCAACGACAGCTTCAGAAGTTATATGGCTGAGACGGTTACTGACTGATTTTCGGATTCCTTCATCACAACCTACTCCCGTATTTTGTGACAATACTTCTGCAATTTCTTTGGCAAATAACCCTGTTTTTCATGCTCGTACAAAGCATATTGAAGTCGATTGTCATTTTATTAGAGAATGTATTCAATCTCAACAAATAATTGTACATCATATAAGTACTAAGGATCAGATAGCGGATGTTTTTACAAAAGCATTACCTATCTCTCGGTTTAGGGTTCTTACTGTCAAACTAATTACTAGAAATCTAGTAAACGTTTGAGGGGGGCTGTAGCAAGATGTTGTAGAATGTTCTGTACAGCTAATTGACAACTCAGCATTACAAACTAATCATGTGATTAGTTATAATGAAAAGCTATAAATATGTACTGGATATCAGACTGAGATAATTGAATACAAGAAATCACTTTTCCTTATCTCTCTGTTCTGTTCTGTTTCTCCCGTAAAACCTCACACGGGCAAGAGAACAAACTGAGATGCCTTAAAAGTAGCAGCCTCGATCACCCTTCGCGTGTGGGCGATGTTCCTCGCCTTGTTCGTTGTCACATATAGCTAGTACAGAGCCATCTTAAACTGGAACGAAGCCAGCATCAAAACTCCAAATCCAAGACCCTGAAGCAAACAAGAAGTTATCTCAAGTTAGTTTGGAAACAGGAGGAATCGGAGGCTGGACGGCCGGAGGAAACCTTCCTTCATACGGGTAAGCCGAATCCCTAGTAGAAATTGCAGCAAAGCGACGAACAGGGAACTAAGCCAGAGCCAGCAGCTTCACTGAGATCTTGCTCTCATTGTTAGGGCTTTGATAACCATTAAACCACTGTCCGACCTCCACCACCCAACCGTCACCGTTAGACTACTACTGCCTGAATCGCCACCGCCCTCAGCCACAAATATCCAAATAGACACTACCATACTTTTTTGTGAATTCTCTATTCAAGGGAAATTTACATACATGCCACTATATTTCTAATCATTTACATTTCTAACACCTCAAAGTTTAATATTACTCTGATACCACTGAGAAATCATTCTTTACATCACTTCTACCACTCCGTTTAGTTCGGACCTCACGTTGTATTTCTCCCATCCTGTTTGCCGCGAATGAAAGAGGGCGAATGTAAGAGGAAGTTAGGGCGCGACACAAGTGGTCGAGGATTTCGGAGATCGTGAGAGGGAGGAAGGTGAAGTCTATGTTTGCTTCGAATGTTGTTTTGTAAATCTAATGTATTGTTCTCATCAATTATTCAGGTTTTATAAAGGTTGTAATGAGTTCTTCGAATTCTTCGACTGTGAAAAATCGAATGCACCAGTCAACGGTTCACTGTAATTGCCACAAAAAATGTGTTGTGTTTACCTACCACCGAGGACCTAACAGTGGAAGACAATTTTATAGGTGCGTTCATAATCAGACTGAGGATGATTGCAGGTTCTTTAAATGGCTAGATGAGGAAGAACAAGAAGAGCTTGCTTATGTGACACTGTTTGAATTTAAGGCATGTGATGCAAGGAATTCAAAGAAGCTCGACTTGATTCTTCGTATGATGAATTTTTTTGTAGTGATGATTTTTATCGACATTACAGTCCGACTTTATTTAGGCTAATGCTCTGTTGTGTTGGAGCATATGTAGTATTAAACCTTACATGATTTTGTGGAATGCCAAGAAAAATATGATGTTTTTTTGGAGAAAGATGTTTTTTTGGAGAAAGATGTATTTTATCCTTCTATTGTATGGAACAAAACTTTGTTTTTGTTTTGTGGAATACCAAGAAAAATATTTGGGTCAATGGAGTAATTGTTTTATTTTCTTTCTTGTGTTATAAATGTCAAAATCTGAGCAAACTATTTATTGCTATATGTCTATAAGCTGAGATAACAGGTTGGATTTCAAAGTTTAATGGTGGACAACAAATGAGAACTATTAGAAACGCTCCATGCAATTAATCAGAAAAGCTCTAGCCGTATTTTCAGTTCTGCAACAGGGGAAAAATTGAATTACTTCACAAAAATGAAAACTATTTGTAGATTGGAACTTTTAATCATCTCCTTAAATTTGCATAATCCACATAACAGGATAGCATAGCAAGGTTTGAGCAAACCAAATCTAGGTGGACATCTAAGATTCAAATCTATGCAAACAAATAAAAAAAAAATCCAATTCAGTCTATGCAAACAAAATTGCAGCTGAAAAAAGAGTTCGAACTTTGTATGCAAACAAAGATTCTAATTCAGTCTATGCAAACAAAGATTCCAATTCAGCATACTCTATGCAAAAAAAAAAAAACAATTCAGTCTATGCAAACAGAGGTTTGACCAAACTATGTATGTGAAATATTATCAAAACCATATTGTCTCAAATATATTGCCCCATACAAATGTCTCAAAAATCAGCCAAAATTACATTTGAGTTTGCAGAAGCATTGCAAAAATAAGTCAAAAACATATCCATAAATGCATTTTTCTCAAAACCCATCAACATATAGATACTCATACTCCAGAAATGGGTTCTTGCATGAGCTCCGATGATAGCGCCAAAGTGAACACCTGCTACATTTATGCACTTTCTTATCTTTTTCTAGAAAATTTGGTAATGTTCATTTTTTGGGTCTCCCTCTAAGTCTTGAAGTATTAGGCACTCCAATATCCACTACATCTTGAACTACTTGCCTCTAATCTTTATAAGGTAATGTACCTATAGCTCCCTCGTATGTCATCCTGTACCTAAAACACATATGAAGAAGTGTTTATCATGCCATGGAAATGTAAGGAATTCAATATAACTTTAAATATTATAAAGTTACCTATAAACAAAATACCAATCATGAGCATATGTATGCCATAGTGGATGCTCCTTCATCCCAATGAAGTCTACAACGTCAATGCATGGAAGTACTGTTAACTGCCAAATCTTATAGCTGCCCAAACCAATCCTTGAAGTTTATGACCATCTTTGCAATGAATTTTTTTTTTTCAAATTCTTCCACAAATGATGAATCCATACTCTATGCTCAGCTCCAAGGTAAACTTCTCTAATGGCATTACCCAAACCCTTTTCCATATTTGAGATAAACGAAAGAGGCTCTATGTGTGGCCCAACACTCTCTGCCAAGTTCTGAAGGAACCATAACCATGTCTGTTTAGATTCAGTCTTAACGATGGTAAATGCTAATGGGAATAAACTGTTATTACCATCAAGTGAGGTAGCTGATAAAAGCATACCTAAGTGCTTTGATTTCAGGTGACATGCATCCAAACTGATAAGCGGTTTACAACCATATAAGAATTCATATTCACAAACCTTAAAGTAAACATAAAATCTTCTAAATGAATGGTCAAGGCTGTCATAAGTGTATGTGATATGCAAACATGAATTTTTATTAATCAATTCTACATGTAGTGTTGGAACCCATTTATAATTTCCATCTATAGAGCCAAATATATTGTTACAAGCATGCTCCCTAGACCTCCATAGCTTCATGTAGGGTAATGAAAGATCATAATCATTCTCTAAATTGTTGTTGATGTCTTTTGGAGGAATGTCAGGATTTCTCTTTACTATTTCTTCAATCTCAATGGCAACCCATGCAGTTGTGGCTAGTTTTTTACCATCACGATTGATCCCAGGACAAGTGTGAACACCATAAACTCTCCTAACTTCAAAAGTTTGAGCGTCTTCACACAGAGAAGCTCAAATTCTCCATTCGCAACCTTCATAAGAACATGTAGCAATCACACGTGTCTTGTCACTTGCCTTTATCCTGATTCCAAAATTCTCCCTGATGGCTACCGATCGTAGAGCATGCTTGAAATATTTAGTGTCGAAAAGAAGGTGCCGACAGCTATATCTTTATAAGATAAACTTAGAGCAATTGAAAAACCCTCGTCATGGTTAAAAGAACATTCAACCATCTGCTCGAAAAGTCACAACTTCCCTAAGATTAGAAATTTATTCTTGTCCTTCAACTTCATGTACTGAAATTACAATCTCACCACGCAAATTATCGTTGGATGCTTCTATGAACTCAGCCACCTGAACATCACAAATTATATCTTTATATTCCTTTGGTGATGTACCATATATATAACAATACAAATTATATGGATGCCCCTTAAGCCATGGACATATTCGAACCTCGCTTCTAAGTGCATAAATAGTAAGTTGACCTTTCTCAAATTTAACACTCCTTTGTTTGCCACCATCATACCTCTTTCTATGTTGCTCACTGGTTTGAACCCATTTCCCTCCATATTTAAAAACAACATGAACATACTCCATCTTCTTGGAACACATTTTCACTACTTTGAATTGAAGCATGATTTCTTTCTAAAATAAATAATATGACATAAATGGTTACTTTGTATATCACCTCAGAACAGAAATTTGAATGCTACATATGTATTAAGTGTAAGAAAATAAACTTTGTATATTACATGCTGCCCAACCCCCCGAGTTCACAAGCTAAACTAGTGACACTAGCAGCGATCACTAGTAGCGAGCAGAGGTATTCCCGATTGCGAGCATATGTATGTATTTCAGATCGCAAGCACCGAGCTGAGGCAATCTTAAGCAGAGGTATTCCCGATCGACTTTGTTCACGAGAAGAGGTATTCAAGAATGGGAAAATCCGGCAGGGAGAAATACGACGTGAGGTTCAACCTAAACAGAGTGGTAAAAGCGATGCAAAGAATGAGTTCTCGGTGGTATAAGAGTAATATTAAACTTTGAGGTGTTAGATATGTAAATGGTTAGAAATATAGTGGTATGTATGTAAATTTCCCATTATTAAAATACTTTAATTTTTTCATTAATAAGTTCAGGTGCAGGCGAAAATCCTTATAACCAACAATTACAAGGTGGAAGCATTTATTGTATTGGGCCTTTGTGGTTTTTCTTTTTCTGAATTTTTCACATAAAATTTTTTGTGTCATTTATGCTCTTTTCATTTAACTATTTTTGTGATGGATTTATGTGTAAAATTAAGATGCAAAAACACACTTAATCTTCTGCTATGAATTTTCTATCCTTCAATAATATTATTTTTTGTTGAATATCAAATATGATGGTGGCAATCATAGGTGAGCAATGACAACAACCAAAGAGTCGATGACACCATTAATGGTGGTGTGGCTGGTGATAGCGGCCGATTGTGAAAACTAATTTTTAAAAACACTTAAATCACATCAAAGTTATTTTGAGTTTTTTTTTTAAATCATTTCATTTAATTTTACAAATAAATATAAAAGTAGTTAACACATATAATAAGCAAATATGCTTTAAAAAATAAAATTGATCCAACAACATATATTTTGCCTTTGTTCTCCAAACTATTCATGCTTTCTCCTCAAAAGCCCTCCTTTTATTTCTTCCTTCCCAACACCCTTTCTCCAAGCTCCTCCATACTCCACCCAACTGTAGTGTCTTTATATATATATATATATGTTCTTAGAAGAAAATTTGCACCATAAAATAAATAATTTTAAATCATGTGTGAACATCACGAGGTAAATATTAGTTCAAAGTATGATGCATTATAAGTTATACAAACATTGTGAATTATGTTGTTTCCCCTTTGCTTTGCTAGGGTTTATTTTTAACCCTTGTCGTCGCCTCCCCACTTGTTGTCCCCTTCCTCCCCCCTCCTTATCCCATGGATTCATCCAATATTCTTGAGACTTCCCCCTCTTCTTGAATTCCTCCACTAGTTCTTCAAGTCCTTCCTAACTTTGGAAAAATATTCTATCTTCCATAAGTTCCTCTTCGATGGAGCTACCTATTTCTTTTATCCCAACCAAAACCAACATCGTTTCTTTTTATAAAGATGAGCTCTCTTCAGGTTCATCAAAATGGAAACTTTCTCTTGTTGGATACTCAATTGGTAAGTGTCCATATTATGAAGCTTTGCTAGTTGTCATTCGAAAGACTTGGAAGCTCAAAGGTATGCTTCAACTTCTTTCACTGAGCGATGATTTTTTTCTACTTAGGTTATTATCTCCAGATGGTTATAACATGGCATGGACTAAAGGAGCGTGTTTCTTCCTTGGGAAACCATTTCTTCTCTAAAAATGGTCTCCCCATTTTCTTCCCCAATGTAAAAACTTTACCACTGTCCCTATTGGACTCAAAATACATAACCTCCCATTAGCATGCTGGAACTCTGAAGGTATTTTTGAAATCGCAAGCAAAATTAGTTTTCCTTTGGCTTTTGATGCCTTAAAAATAAAGAAGTTGAGGCTTACCTACGCTAGGGTTTGTGTCCAAGTGCCTAACACCACTGTGTACCCCAACTACATTGCAATATCCATGGAAGATGAAGTCATAAATCTAAAGGTTCAGTATGAATGGAGGCTGATACCATGTAAATCAAGTAGTTCCCTAATGCACCCCTCCACTATATGTCCAACCAAAGTCACCACTTTATTTGAAACTAAGGTACCCAAGCGAGGAAGAGGCACTAGTAGATCTCATTGCAAGCATATTCCAAGCACCTCTCATACCCCCAAACTTCTAATCTTCCCAACCATCCTACTTAACTTCATCCTCCATAGTCACTCATATACACCACCTCAGCCACTACTTCTACCCTAGCTACCAACCCCAACACATATGCTCCTCCTACAACACCTGTAGCCTAAACTATTATTTCTTCCAACATAACAAATCCCAAAATCATTGTCCATACTCAAACAATCAACCCCACTCTGCCCAACCTAAACTCTCCTACATAGGAAGCTCTTTCCCTTCCTCAAACCCCACCATCCAAGACAACTTAGCTCCTATAGGAGTAATATCACCCAATAAATTTGATGTTCCATAGCAAACCATTATAAGCTCTCAATTGGTCTCCTTAGTTGATGCCACTCCTAAGGTTATAGATTATAGTATCTCAACTAATGATTCTATCAAACAAGTTAAAAATACTAGGGGTAAGCAATCTAAAAATCCCCCCAACCCCACACATTCCAAATCCCAATGACCCTTCCTTGTATAGCTGCATGCCTACATGGAATATCAGGGGCTTCTATAGTCCTTAAAATGTCTTGTCCAAACTAATGGTTAGACATGTTTTGTGTGTTAGAGAATAGGATTTAAAACTATTCCCTCTCAGATCCTTGGTTCTTTGCCTCACATTTTATCTTTGAAATAGAAAAAAGATGCCATAATTTTGAGCATTCAAAATATTAGAGGATATGGATGAATTTTCTTCCCTCGTACTTCTCTTCTCATATGATTAGTGGTATGTTATATTATGGCTCCATTACCCCATTTCAATTATTTGTTATTTATGCTACAAAAAATATTGAAAAAAGAATGGAGCTTTGGGATAGTATTAGGGCTATTATTTCATCCTATAACACTCCTTGGATTCTCATGAGAGATTTCTATTGTTATAAATTCCCATCTAAAAATGTTGGGGGGAATGTTCTTCTACAAAATAAACTTTTAAAGTTCAATACACTTGTTTTTTTATGCCAATTTGAAGGATCTTGCATTTATTGGAAACTTTTTCACTTGGTTCAACCAAAGAATTGAAAATTCTATACATATTAAATTTAAATGTGCTCTATTAATAAAGCATGGATGGATATTTGTCCCTACACTTATTACTTTATTCAAAATTTTACTTGCTTTGATCATTGTCTCATTATCCTACACAAGAGTTTTATATATCATAGTCATCACATATTCTTTTACAAAAACTACTCGGAAAAATTGACAAGTTCTAGAATTTACTCATTTATGTGTTTGCTAATATCTCATATGTAAACCCTCTTATTGACCTTTTCACTAAGCTCAGGCATCTTAAATCTTTTATTAAATCCAAAAAATGGCCTAACTCAAATGTTGTTGCTTCTCACTTCTCTGATTTTGTAATGTAAGCAAAGTGAACACTTGGAAAGGTTAGGAGCTGACCCTCTGAATGTTGGTTTGAATGTTGAACTTAAGCAATTAAATCTTAAAATTTTTGAATTCTCCTCTGCTTGGGCATCTTGGATAATTTAAAGGGCAAAATCCAATTGGCTTTCACATGGTGAGGATGATTTCAAATTCCTGTATTCTAGAATACGCATGAGGAAAAACTACATAAATTCTTCTATTATGTTGGCTATGATTGGTTCTTCCTCTAGTTATGCTAAAGCTATTAACTCCACCATCTAGCATTTTTAGAATCTTTACAACCCACCTCCTCCCTCTCCTAATTGAGTTGCTTCCCATCGAGTGATGTTCTTTCTATCCACCTTTATGCCTCTCTCATCTTCCCTATCTTTGATATTGAAATCAAACAGGCAATTTTCTCGAGCTCCCCTTTATCTACCTCTGGCTCTAATGGGTTTAATTTTGTTTTTTGTAAGTCTACTTGGTTGTTGGTTGAACCTTCTATGTGCAAAGCTATTAACCCTTTTTTTTATAAAGGCTACCTTTCTAGGGGTCTTAAAGCCACTGCTTTAGCTTTAATTCTTAAAATTATCCATGCAAGCTCAATCTCATATTTCAAGCCCATCTCACTTTCTAAAACAATATATAAAATTATAGCCATAGTCTTGGTTGTTAGGCTTAAACCCCTCATGCCTATCATCTTTAAACATAATCAGTCAGGATTCGTTAAATAAGAAATTTCTACTAATTATGTTATACTAGCCAAGGAAATACTTAGCTACTCCAAAAAATCTACAACCTTCAGGCTTATGTGTGCTAAATTTGATATCAAAAAAGCATTTGATACTATTTCAAGGAAGTTTTTACTTATTAGACTAGCACAGAAAGGTTTCCCTTCTACCTTTATTCAATGGATTAAAGCTTGTAGTTCAAATGTTTGGTTTTTTGTTGGTATAGATGGTTAACTAGAGGGTTTCTTCTCCTCCTCTACTGGTCTTAGGCAAGGATGTCCATTGAGCCCTTATCTATTTTTGCAAAGGGATGATGCCATCTCCTACCTCATTAATGATTCTATAAATGATGATAACTTTTTAGCTTTGGATTTGGATGTGTACAAGCTATCTCACCTATTGTATGTTCATTACCTTCCTATTTTTTGGGAAAACATCTATTTAAAATTGCACTAAATTGAATCAAATTCTTACTACTTTTACTAACTCCTCTAGCCTACAGATTAACATTGAGAAGAGTTCTCCCATTCTCCCTCCTAATTATCCTAATGCTAATAGAACAGCTCTACTCTCAACATTACATTCCCATCGTCACTTATTACCCATCATGGCATTCTTATTTCCCTAATGAGATCAAAGATGGCTAATTTCTCTCATCATCTAGAAATTATTGCTAATAAGCTTTCTAGAAAAGCTAATGCTCTCTCTTTTACATGTAGGCTCATATTCTTAAGGTTCACCATATGGAACTCAATTGCTTACTGGATTCTGTCATACCTCAAACCACTATCAAATTTATTAACAAGCTTAGTGCTAATTTTTTTAGGTGATATTATGGTTAGAAAGTTACACTTTATTTCATGGGTTAATACATGCAAACCAAGGTCCCAGAGTGGTCTTGGCTTTCTCTCATTACAAGCTCTTCAATTCAGTTTCAACTGCTCCCTTATTAACATAATTTATAACAGACCAACTCCCATCTCCAAATGGATCTTCTTCAAATATTTTTCTCCCTAGAGTCCTCCTCCCTATGCAACCACCCCTTGTTAGAAAAATGTTTATATTTATGCAACCACTGTTATAGAAAAATTCCATTTCATGATTACCCCCAACTACCCTATCTCCCTTTGTTGAGATCACTGGTGCAATGGAGCTACCTCATCTTAATTACCTTTCTTTCATTCTCTTCTTAATATTTTCCCCTCCAATACTCATGTTGATGTATTACTTGATGATTAAGGCTGGTTCCTTCTTGTTTCTATCCCCTCCCTTCTTGTTGACGTTATTTCTCAAATTTTGATTGGGGGTCCAACATGTGTTTGTCTGAATTTGAAGAAATATGAGGAAAGGAATTTTAAGAGGTTTATTGCCAATTTTTATAAAAATGTGTTGTCTTGCTTTTGGCATAGATTTGTTTGGCATAAACACTATGCCTTGCATTTTTCTCTTATAGTTGGATGGCTCTAGTAGGTGGGTTAAAAACAATTTATGTTCTTCTTAAAAGAAGTATTATGGTGGATCCTATGTGTGCCTTTGTCAATCTTCTATAAAAAAAACTCATCTCATCTTTTCTTTGAATGCAATTTCTCTTTTTCTGTAATTCTTGATCAATTACCTAGGATAAAAGACTAACTATTCAGACCAAGTGAGTTATATATTTTTGAGATAATTGATGCTATGATGCCCTCTGTTACTACTACGAAGAATCCTTGCATATTTGTTACACTCTTTATTGTGTGTGGAGAGAAAGAAATGATAGGAAATTTGATAACTCCTATGCTTCTTCTATTACTATCTTTCACAAACTTCAAAAAGTTGTTTTTCTCAAAGTTTCTAAGTGGAAGAATAGAGAGGCTCTTATGGCTAGTTATGCTGGAGGGCAAAAATTCGCATTGTTTCTTGGTGAAAATTAGATGATGTTTTTTGTAATTATTGTTTTGGTATTGTTTAGAAGTTTCTGTGTGCCTCTTTTGTATGATACTATCATGACATCTTCCCATCTTTCTCAAATCTGGCATGGAGGGGATTTGCAAGCCCCTAATGATGATGATCTTCGTATTTTTCTAGGTCAATCTCCTTGGAAGGTCTACGGGCAGCCAAGGGAGTGTGTGGTGGACCTTATATGAACTGATTCTATTATTTTTCTAACTATTATCTGAGGCCAAAATTTTTTTTGAGCTATTCGTTTTACATTTTGTTTTTTTTGGTAATGCATCCTTTGATAGATTAGTTTTGTTTATGACCTATTCTATCCACATATAGGAGTGATTTTTGGCTCATGTTGAGATAGCTCCAATTTTTATCAGAGTTTAATAGCTCCCTTTACTTGTATTTTCTTTTTACTTGTGAGTTTCATAGATTAACGCAAGAACCTGACCCAAATTTTTGACAAAAAAAATTATACAAACACATTAAAAATCATACGAATCTTCTTAAAAGTGTGCTAATAAACTTAAAGTAAACCCTTATTCATATTTCAATAAGCATGCAAATGTCAAAATTAAAATCTTGGCAAGTTGAAAGTGTTGTGTGCACTCTTCAAGAAACTTTAAACTCAAACTGCGTTGCTCCAAAAAGCATATTGTTTTTTGTTAAATACGAGCAATCATTTCAATATCTTATCAATTCTCTTTCAAGCGCAAACTCATAATATCTCATAGGTTGAGCGAGCAACTCTGCTTATTGGGCATAGTCGTAAGTCCTAGTCTTCCATCTGGATCCCTGACAAAATAAAGATGGAGTCGACTAAGCTAATAATTTATTAATATATCAAATTAAAAAAATAATAATAATTGACCACCTTGTTTATAAGACAAGGTCGTAATTCCAATCTTAATAGTGAAGTTTATAAGATCTACCCAATAAATTCCAGTCTGAACCTCCATATATCAAAGATTGGAATATATATAATATTACAATATTTGAAAAAACTCCATCAAAATCTAACACTACAAGAAAATACAGATTTTTTGAAGGACTATATCAGCTTCTTCCTTCATCTTTCTCTATCAAAATTTTCTTCAGCTTTCCCTATGCCAAATTATTTAAGAGAATTTATGAAATGGCCGTTGAAAATAAAATGGTGATAGCTATTTTATCAATGGAAGATCATTCTTCTGTAAAGTTGTCTAAAATTAAATTATTGAGGATTTTTTCTTTTTTGTGATAAAAATTCCATCGATAATAAGCACTTTTTTATTTGTATAACCGCCTTGGTAAAAATTCAACAAATTATAAGAATTAAAGTCTTGAAACATCTTGGCTCATAAAGCTCAAGAACATCTAACCATCCATCGTCAATGCTAATTTATTTAGAATGAAATTTAAGTTCTACTAAAGCTTGTAAAGAGCCAACATCAATAAGACAATAATGGTACAATTATGGTATAATTATGACGAAAGGTGAATATTTCCTCATAACTAAGCTTATAAGTTGTGTAAACCGCATTCGCGAATAGGGATCTGTGCGCTCGAAACACATAATCCAGCCACTCAACGAGCTCATTTTCAGTGGCATGAGCCGAGCTCGAGGTCGCCTTTTGAGCTTGACCCGAGTTCAAGCTCGAGATTTGGCTCACAATTCGAGCTCAAGTTTGGCCTGACTCGAGCTCAACTAAACTTATTTGTATCCTTAGAATATACACTTTTAATATTTATTTGTTTCATCATAAGAATAAAACTTTTTTATGACATCTATTTATCTGTCTTATAAAAACTTTTAGGATGGCATTTTTAACATATTAAAGGAAATTTTCTCTATTCCTTTACCACTATGACAATCAATAGGCCATCATATTCGAAGAGAAGTTTCTCATGTCCTTAATCGGTGTTTTTTCCAATATCATAACAGTATCGTAAACATTTAACTTAGTAAATAGAGCGTTACTTTTTGTCTATCATCACAGTAATCATATCCTTTTAACTCTCAATAAGTATCACATGAACCCATAGAAGATAACACAAAATTACACTATTTAAAGAAAATTAAAGCTCATCGGCCCACCATATCGTACAAGTCAGTAAGTCTCCACCTAACGTAATTGAAATAAGAATTTTACTTTTCTTCACATATATTCTTATCACATTATTATAATAGTAATAACAACAAGCTATTTTTCAATCATACACCCATTTTCATTCTTAATGTCCCTATTAAGAGTATGCTTAAATAAAATGCCCAATTGTTTTTTAAGTGCAAATCGTACACAATTCAATAAATTTTATTTTACCTAGTGAAATTTGCTAATATTACTGTCAAAATGTTCATATTGTCAACATTTATCACATACCAAAAGTTATGCGATGAAAGTTCGCTAAAAATCAAGATATTATAAATTTTACAAGTTCTGACTAAATTAAAACACAAATTACAAAATATATAAATTATTGAAATAAAAAATAGGATAATGAGACGAGCAAATTTTCCAATAAGTCCGATTGACAAAAATCACTTCTAGACCCCCAAATCCTATGTTTTATTTCATATCCGCTCCTTTTCTTCTCAAATTTGTTTCTGTTTCTCTGGCTTTGTGAACAACGAATGGGAAAAAGGGAATAACTGGCATTTGATTAATTCTATCAATGGAGTAGGATATTTAGATTAAAATAATAATAATATATAAATGAAATTATTTAATTTTAGTAAAAAAATCAATATAAATTCTTAAACATCTTCAAATTCATATATCTAAAATTATAGAAAAATAACCTAGCATGTTTAAAATTTTTTGGTGAAATCGGATTGTAAAACAGACACCTAACAATTCTAAAACCCCCACTTATACCGATATATATTAATTTCTTAAGGAATTACGCCAATGCCAAAAAATCAAGAAAAATATTATAACTAGAGCACAATAATATTTATGTTATGGAAAAGACATTTTATAATTTAGACTTATAATTAATCTTGAAAAAAATTATTTGATTATGTCAAAATATGAGTTATTACAACACGTTTGTTGAAAGTTCTTGTAATAGAGATAGTAGATGAAGTTCTATTACTCCAGCTCCATTTTAGGCACATGTATATAATTTGACTAAATAAGATACTCGAAATTATCTCAATATGATTATAGGTACATATTATCTTTTTTATTAGCTATATCGAGTTTTATTTGATTTTGAAACTATTCATTCATTTATTTCCAAGTATTTTTTTTATTTACTGCACTTGCCTTCAATTTTATTGACTTTTTTTATATTTGTTATTTTACTAACTAGAGATGGCATGATAACCAATAAAGATCTAATTATGTGACGCTGAGATTTTTTATAGGATATGAATATTTCGTTTGATTTTATTACACATTTTTATATTTGATGTTATTTTGAATATGAACTGGTTGAATCAATATAAGGCTCGGACTGATTGGTTGAAGAAGTGAGTTACTCAATTTTTGGGCAATCAGACTTGTGTATTCTAGGGAGTTGGAGTTTTTTTTTTTTTAATCTCTTTTGTGAAAGTGATAGATTGTAAAAGAATGATTGTTTGATATTTCTAGCATTAGTCCAAGATAGGAGTATACATTCTGGTAATCTTTATGATATTTTGGTAGTGCGAGAATTTTCAGATATATTTCTTGAGGAGTTAGTTAGTCTCTGGACAAAGACATTAACTTCTGTATTTATATGTTTTTGGGTATGAACATTAATTTTAAAGCTCCGTATAAGATGGCACCTAAATAGCTTTATGAGTTGAAGATTCGACTTTAGGAGTCTTGATCAAGTGTTTGTCCATCCTAGTGTGTCTCTATGGGGAGCATTTCTTCTATTTGTGAAGAAAAAAAAAACGATAAGATACGTATATGCATTAACTACGGAGAGTTGAACAAATTACTATCAAGAATAAATACCCTTTAACATAGATTGATAATCTATTTAATCAGCGTGTTGGATCATCTATATTTTTTAAGATTGATTTGTGATATGTATATTATTAGGTAAGGGTAAGAGAGTCCGATGTGATAATGCACCAATGATTTTTATGGAATTGTTAAACAAAATGTTAAGAGATTTTTTAGATCAGTTTATTATTATTTTCTAATATAATATTTTGGTTTATTCTGCTTCCAAGAAAGATCGTATCAGACATCTTAGGATTTTTTTGAAGTAGCACCAGCTATATTCAAAATTCTCTAAATATAAGTTTTGGATGAAGGGTATTATTTTTCTAGGACACTAGTGAGTGGTGATGATATTTCTATAGAACCTCAGAATGTTTAACCAATTACTGAGGTTTTGGTGACGGCGGCGGCGACGTCGGAGGTGGCAAGGTAGGAGGCGGCGAGGTGTACGGCAGTGATTTCGGAGGTGGCAAGGTGGGCCGAAGCGACTTCAGAGGTGGCAAGATTGGAGGCGGTGAGGTTAGTGGCGGCGATGTTGATGGTGGAAAGGTTGACTGAGGCGAGATGTCAGCAGCACAGTGAACGGTCAAGAGGATAACGGTGACTAAGAAAGAAAATTTCGGGACCCACCACAAAATATTCATTTTTCTTTTCAATCTTTATCAATTTTCTTAATAAAAATTTCTCAATGAATAATCAATCAAGGAAATAAATTCACTCTCAATATTTTATCAATAGTTTTATTAAAATTCAAATCAAATTTATTATAATTATTTTCAAATTAGTAAATTATAAAGTTTTATATATTCTTAATATAATAAACTCAATTTAAAATAAATTTAATAATTTTGTCTATGATGATGCCTATTAAATTTTTTCTCAATAATTTTAACTTAATATATGACAAAAAAATTTAAATTGAGATAATGCCGATCTTTAAAGGAATTAATATTTTATCAAAGGATTATTCAGATACAATTTATGTCGAAGGAAATTTTAATATGTGACATGTATTTTATGTGTTACATAATGAGATAATATTTATTATAAGTTTTATATTAAAATGTTATTGTAATCTCATTCATATATATTGTATATTTGACTATTTATTTTATATTTATATGTATTGTAAATAATCTCAACTTTCTCTTAAGAAATTGTGGGACAAATTTCTTATTATTTTTCAAAGTAATTTTTCAGTTCAAAAATTTATTAAATTACAAATTTTAAACTAAAAAATTAATATTAAAAACACTAAAAAAAGGTTGTCCCAAATAAGACTGAATCTCGTTAAACGATCAAATTGTTTTGGGCTTTACAATATTTATGTTCAGGTTGGGTTTTAGCCAGGCCTGACAAGCAAAATCATAATAGGCCTTTGTCGGCCAAAAATGGCCCATAAAAATCTAAATTTCGAGCTCTTTAATTTCTATAATAAAAAAAATGCCATATTGATGATTATTTACAAAAAATGAAATTACAATATAAAATTAACAATAATTTGTAAGCATATACTCTGCACACATTACTGTCATTTTATAATAATAGAGAAAATTTTTATTTATTGTTAAGCTAAAATAATATTAGAATCATATTATATAAATTTGAACAATATGAAATTAGCACTAAAAGCTCTTCTTCAATCATCTCCTAAGATCATATTTAATTACTTATGTGCATATTTTGGAGCCCAAATATGTCTGTTGTTTCATTTCTAGAGATATATTTGAAAGTTCATTTCAGACTAAAATACTCTATCCAGTACTAATATCTTTCTATATAAAAATAGTTGCGTCCTGGAGTATTCGCGATGATAGAGAAATATAAAGTTTAACATCTTAGCTTTGTGCGAAGATCCAGCACGCACACAGATAAAAAGAGAGGGAGCAATATTTATAGGAGACACCATGATTTTTACATGGAAAAACCTCTAAAAAGGGGGAAAAAACCACGGGAGTCTAGCCCAGTTTGAATGAATCCACTATTATTTGCAGTTGATTACAAATGAGGCTCTTCCTTGGGGAAAAGTTTTAGCTTGATGTACATCCTATAGAGTACATTAAATGGTGAGAATACAACAAATCACTATTGATGTGTTTGTTTGGTCGAAATGACCGTAGTTGGTGGGCGACGTAAGTCGAAAAGACCATAGTAGGTGGACGATGTAAGTCGAAAAGATCATAGTTTGTGGGTGACGGAGGTCGGAATGACTATAGTCGGTGGGCAATGTAAGTTTGACTTACCGTAGTCGGCGGGCGACATAAGTCAAAAGGATTGTAGTCAGTGGGCGACGTAAGTCGAAAGGACTGTAGTCGGCAGGCGACAGAGGTCATAAAAACCACTATCAACCGACGAAGGTTGGAAGGATGATGTTAGGTAGAAGTTCATCGTCATATAGAAGTCTGATGAATGTCTAGCGATGGGCAAAAGTCCGGCGTCAGATAGAAGTCTAATGGAATTCTGATGACGGGCAAATTTCTGACATTCGACAGGAATCTGATGACGGGCGAAAGTCCTGCATTGGGTAGGAATCTGTTGACGGGCGTAAGTCTAGAGTTGGGTAGAAGCCTGATGGAATTTTGTTGACGGGCAGAAGACCGGTGTCAGGCAAGAATCCTATGACGGGCGCAAGTCCGGCATTGGGCAGAAGTCTGTCAATGATAGAAGTACGATGTCGGATAGAAGCCCGACAAAAGTTCGGCGACAAGTGAAGGTCCAGCGTCAGGTAGAAGTCCGACGTTTGTCGGCGACCAGGCAGAACTCCAACGTTAGATGGCATTTGGGCAGAACTCCGGCGTTGGTAGGTTATAGACCGATGGAAATTCGGCGGTGGTCAAGGAAAAGTCTAGTGATATGAGAACTTTATTTCTTTTATTCCTTTCTTCCTTCTATTCTTGCTTTCTTGCTTAACTCTAGCATTAGTTGGTGATCGGGCAGAAGTTCAGTTTCGGTCGACTGCCAGGTGAAAGTCCGACGGTGGTCGAGGGGGAGTCTAGTGGCGAGTGAGCTCTTCCTTCTCTTCTTCCTTGGCCCCCTTGCTCCCCCCTTTCATGAGGAATGAGGGGGTCTATTTATAGTTTTCTAAGAGTGGAATTGCTAGTAAATAGGAAGAATATCAAGGGAGTGGTTTGCATGGACGGCTGATGTTGAATCCCTTGATCATAAAAAATTTACTAGACATTTGAATGTCTTAATGATATCAAAATTCTATGATCTTAGGCTCGTTGGATTCGTCTCGTCGAGCCACTCAATTCAACTATAAGCATGTCACCTTTGAAACTGTTTTGTAATCCAAGTTATGGATTGAACCTTCCAAACGCGCTTTGAGTTCTTGATTTGGTCTCAGATTGAGTTGAATTTAGTGCCGTTGGGTCCGTATTTTGAGACGTTCAGTTTGATTATAAGTTTGCTGAAATCGGAGTTCTGATGGTCCCCGAATTAATTTTGGAAGTTTCCAACTTGATTATGCATAGAGATTCGTGCCTAATCAAGATATTTTTTTGATGATATATAAAAAAATAACGACTTCCTACCCTCCCCCTTGGGCTTGGTCCATTGCTATCATTGTTGAACCATCATATGAGTTTCTTCGCTCTGGAGGGATCAAGCCAGTGAAATTAAATTCATTTTCTTTCATCGATGACTTAAGCATGCATTGACATTATTTGGTTTTTCAATTTTTTAATCGTGTATCGTAGATTAGACATTCACAAAATAATGGAGAACTAGATTACTAATACATAGAATATCTCCTTTAACGATCGCTTGTTTTATATATATAAGTTATGTTAGTTAATAAGAAATGGTTTGATATAAAATTATAGGTTATGCTCTACTTTGGTGAAGCACTGTCAATTGCTTCCACATATTATGATCTTCATTTTTTCTTATATGAAATATCCCTATATATTAAACATCAAGCTCTCCATGTGTGTGAGACCAAATAAAAGAATTTAATGATAGTTCTTTGTGCAAATATTGAGGTTGGTGCAAGTCTAAGAAGTTCATCATCTTTCGTTGGTGTAGGTGATTTTGTTGATATTCCACACAAAAAATAGGCGGTACTATGAACATATAATGATCAATCTTTAAATTAAAAATGACTAAGGTATTCATGTTCCTACGGTTCATAATGCATAGATAACTCTCATCATATAAGAATCAATTCTTGAAAGTACCTCCAGTTCAATAATTCTTATTTTTGTCCTCTACTTGATTACATGTTGGGTAGCTTTATGAGAGTGAAGAAGAGTTGAAGTGAATATTACATATAAATGCAATGAAATAGAACTTTTAATTCTAACTAAAGAAATATGGTATATATATTGTTTTGCAAAGATTTATTCATGGTGTTTGCTAGCTAAGAAATTGACAAGCTCACGTGTGTTTGAGATAAAGAGCCATTAATCAGAACGAAGATCTACCTCATATAAGATTCAAAGTCCATCGACAAGCATAACCTTGACTTACTAGACATATGATCAAAGATAAGCATGTATTATTCAATATTAATATGAAGCTGAAGATGATCATATTAGACATAAAGAGAGATCGTGATATTGACATATCATAAAATAATACTTGATAGTATCATGAGTAAGTCATCCTTATGTGATATGGTCCCTTGAAACATCTTTTAAAAAAACTCTATCTTATTTAGTTATGCTACATAAGATAAAATTAGGGATGATTACTGATCTTTAGTGAGAAAATGAAGGATATTTCAAATGTGTATTTTTAGGGGAATTTGTATATACATATCCAAAAGTACATGTTACTTAGTATTTAGTGTTGATGGAACATTTTTGAATATATGCTATGGAGGTACTTTATATATTGTAGTGGTATAAGATACTAATATATAGATATATCATGAAGCATTTATAGTTGTGGACTTAACAAATAATGAGTCATGGCAATATTTTATGTGTAGACTAAAGGAGTCACTAGACAGTGAATAGCTTAGTATTATCTTTAATAGACACAATAGTATCACCAGTATTTTATCAATGATTTTCCAAAGGCACACAATAGAGCTTGTACTCATCATATGATAATGAATATTATGGTGAAGTTTAAAGTATATATTTATCATTAGAAATATCACTTGGCTCCTAAGTCTGATAAAATAGTTGAAGTTTTTAGGGATTTGAAGAAAATATTTGCTTAGAATTGAACACATCATCTTATATTAAGAATTAAGTTGGCATTGATACAACTTGATGATAATTAGTATTTCAAAGAGCTTTAGTAATACTATGAAGATTGCATATTCCCATCCAGTGATTACATTATTAGAGTTATTGAAGCACAATACAAAAAATATTCTTTAATAAATGCAATATTGTAGCAAACATAAAAACTATTTTAGTAAAAAAAAAATAAAGAAGCATCAAAGAAACTCTTGAATAAGGCTTAAAGCTTGATTGTCTTCCAAATTAATCAATTTAAACATGTTCTTGATGTTGAGCTTACTAGTAATGTTATAATGTTGGAGTGCACATATACATATAGAAGATTTGATGTTATGGGACTCTCATTTGAACATGCATTAGTTGTAGTTTGGGATGAAGGTGCTAGTCATTATAGTTTGGTTTTAAAGTTCTATACACAAGAAGCATGATTAGCTGCATAAGTTGAAGAAATGTATCACATTAGAAAGAAAGCACCTGAGATGTTTTAACTTTTAAATGATTTAAAAAGAGTTTTCATTGTTACCCCCATTTGTGAAGCCTAAGAGTAATCATCCAAAGAAAAATAGGTCGTCTTCATAGGAGATGAAGTATGCAGTCCAATAGAGGTGTAGCCCATATTCAGTTAAAAGCCATAATCAAGTTACAAGAGCAAGTTTCCATCACATTCATCATTTTTTTTTGTTTGGACCAATTTTAAATTTTGAAATAATGTCTCTTAATGGTTGTACAATGATGCAATACTTGTCATTTTCATGTATTATGGACATTAATTGACTCTCCATCATAATCAAATTTACTATATTATATCTGATGTGATCGCTCTCGACTATATTAACATTATAGTTGGATTTGTTAAAGCTATTGAATCAATCTAAGTTGTACGAGCCTTATTCAAATCTTATTTAAATCATTTAAGAGAATTTTCAAATCAGATTAGAATCTTTTTTAAACTATGTTCAATCATTATTTGGCCCATATTTGAGCTTTGTTTGAACCAATCTTTAAATGTGGTATAAATACGACTCATGTAGGGTTCAAATTAAATAAGTTCTCAATTTTTCTCAAATATAGTTCCAACCTTTTTCGAACTTTGTTTGATGCTTTTTGAATCATTGTTTATTGCGACTAACTTAAATAAGTATTCTGCAATCAAACATGAGTGTATACTGATCAGAAATACTCTTTTGGGCATATTTTCCTATAAAATGAAACATCAGACACATTTATCCAATTTCACGTATTAATTAGCATATTAACTAAATTTTTTTCTTTTATAATATTAGTTTACATAAGATATTTTAGAATCGTGACTATAAATAAAACTTTGAACTAAACTAAAATTGATTTTCAATTTTCTAATACAAATTTATATTTGCCTGTCTTTTATTACTATTATTATTATTAGTAAAGACATGGTTGTAGATGGGATTAAAAAAGGGTTAACCTTCCTACTATGCAATAATTTAAAATGGATTTACATAGCTAAGAAATTGCTTAATATTTAGATCAAAATTCACTTCATTTTAGTAGCAAAATTCATTGCATTTTAGTAGTGTATTGTTCATTCCTAGCCATAAAAATAATGTTGGATTTTCCCTTTTTTATTTTATATGTGATATATGTTTTCACTCTCATTTAATTCATAATGCTCCAAAAAATAATTTCTTTACAAAATTTCATGAGTGTCTTTCATCTCATATGCAATTTTTAGTTGAATATATTTAAATTTTGGGGGTTTCATGCATTTTTTATTGTTGATAATTATTTTGTCTGTGTCAAATTAGCTTTCAGTATAATTAGAAAACCTATAAAGGAAGGCAACCTTCTTCTTTTTTATTAGCATATGAGTAAAATTTCATTAATATATGTCAACCAAGAGGTATTGAATTTGAGATATTAAATATGTGATGTGTGCCAATTTATGATTAAATTCACTCAAAGGTTTCTAAGAGAAATTTCCACCGATAGTGAATGAGTCACCTTATTATGATTGAATTGCATAAATATAAGAGCTAAGAGAGAATGAATATATTTTGCATTCAATGTTAGAGTGTTTGTATACACAAGACTATTTATAGGCAAGTGGTAATAATGGTAAATAGTAAAACCTACAATAATAGATAAATTATATGTTATTAATAATATAAGCATAAGGTAATAATATAAATGAGAATATATTGTCATAAAACATAGTTACATGCATGGGCGGATCCCCACTATATTCAGGGTGGGCAAAGGCAAATGCCCACCCTAAAAAAAAATAAGAAAAAAGTGTGATCTAGAAGAGGCATAATTTTGGAATTATACAACCCCACCTCAAAAATAAATTTTTGCCCTAATATGACCCATCTCGTGTTATTTGCCCATCAATTTAGACTTGTTGATAGAGAAAAAATAACAATTTTTATGTAGATTCATTTTCAAATAACATAAATTATATAATGAATGTATGTGATGCAATTATATATGCAATTTTTTATTATTTTTTAATATCATAAATTATAATGAAATTTTAGATTTTGCTTAGAATTTTAGCTTATATATATAATTTTTTGGACTTATAAGTCCGCCCAACCTAAAAAATAAGGTTGGATCCACCCCTGGTTACATGAAAATGAGAACAATGTATCTTTTTTTGTGGAGAGCTCCAACTGGGACATTAGTTGAGGCAATTCAACATTCTTAAATTTTGAAAATTTTTATTGAACATCTAATTTATATGCCATTATAAAGAGCTAAGAATATTGGTTAAAATGATTGACAAATACAATGTAATAAGAAAACCCTTTTATTGAACAAAATGGGGATGCACCCCAAATATTAAAGTACACTAGATCAAGTGGGCAATGGCTAGTTGACCAAGCGTCCCAAAAGGTAATTTATGACTTTTGTTACATATAGAATTGAAGATTTTGAGTTAGTGCAAACATGGTTTGCAGACATAAAATGACGTAAGATTTCTTATGATGTATGGTAAAAATGATTATGCCAATAGTTGGGAGTGGATTTCGGGTTGATACGGGCTTCCTTGATATCCAGTTGAGTAGCCTTGATGTTGTCCAAGTCGTAAAGTCATATAGATTATTCTGACTCCTCCCTCGAGCGAGAGTTGCACCCTTGGTCAGACCCTTAATACAAAATAAATTGGGTTAAACTCAATTGATGTATAATATTTTTTGCATAATTGACAAATAAATAGTAGATAATGTTGTATATTGTGATAACACAAAATATTATAAAGTAGAAAGGATGTGGAGGTAGAAGAGAGTGATTTTTTTCTAGTTATCATGATTTGAACACATGTACCATCTCTAGTAATAATATTATTAGGATCTTCATAGGATTTACAAATAGAGAATTTAGTCATATAAAATGTAATGTAGTGGGAGGCACCATTGTCAAGGAGCCAAGTTGATGATGATCCACGATTGTTGGTGGTGGCATGATTAACTTTGGGAGTAATATGGAGTCCCATCATGCGTTTTATAGCGTAACATTCTTGAGCAATGTGACCACGCTTTTCACAAAATTGACACACCAAGTAAGTATCTTTCATACGATGTGAATTGGGTGATGATGTTTGGTTTTTTTGAACAAGAACAGTTTGATTTGGATGCTTTTGAAAGTAACCAAATTTGTTTTGAGTAAACCCATTTCTTTGTGAGTTGTTGGTGGAGATAAGAGGAAGCCAACTATCATGGAGAGGTTCAGATGAGATGCGATGCTCTCTATCACAATTTGCTCTGCCATTAATTTCTCTAAATTCAGGTCCATTAATGCCATTGAGGCAATGAAGGATGAGATCATCTTCTGGCTTTGGGACCCCAATAAGAGCCAGTTGATCATCATTGAGACTTTGGAGCATTTGGAGAAACTCATTGATAGATTTTTCACCATGAGTTGTCAGAGATAATTTCTCTTTGAGGATTTCAACATGTGATCGCAAGCGATTAGCATACATATGGTTGAGCTTATCCCATGCATCACAAGATGATGATGATGATGCTACATAAGCCATGAGTTTTTCAGATAAGGAGGTGAATATTGAGTGAAGTATAAGCTGATCTTGTTGGACCCAAATAAGATGATTTGGGTTGGGGATCACCAGATCTCCTTGTGTGATAGTAGGAGGAGGTGGTGGAGTATTTCCATTTATGTAGCCAAGTAAATTGTACCCTTGAAGAAGAGATTGCACTTGAGCTCGCCATGATGGATAATTGTTAAGAGTAAGTTTGAGTGGAAGTTGTGTTGCAGGATTGATATAAACTATTTGAGGATGGGTTGTCACTGAAGCAACAGGATCGATAATTTCTTCAACCATGGTGGTTGTAGGAAGGATCCAAGAAGCTCTAATATCATATAAGAGCTCAGAGGCAATATGATAATTTGTTTGAAGGTTAAGAATCCATAGGAATGATTATATACAAATAAGACCACTTATAAGTAAGTGGTAATAATGGAAAATAGTAATAACTATAAAAAAAATAAATTATATGGCATTCATTATATGAGAATTAGGTAATAATATGAATGAGAATATATTGTCATAAAGATACTATGATTCTATGATATTTGTGCTGATTGGTGTATAGAACTTCAATTTAAAACTTCCATTTTATTTTCATAGTGAATTAGATTTCACATTAATGCCTTGTTTGTTATATGAGAATTAGGTAATAATATGAATGAGAATATATTGTCATAAAGATACTATGATTCTATGATATTTGTGCTGATTGGTGTATAGAACTTCAATTTAAAACTTCCATTTTATTTTCATAGTGGATTCGATTTCACATTAATGCCTTGTTTGATTTCAAGAAATTGAGTAAGAGGATCCATTTCCAAAAAAAAAAAAGGATAAATTAAAGGGAAATAAATTAATTTCACCCATCTATTTGGCCAAGTAGAAATTAATTAAAACATTATTATTGTTTGTTTAGGTGATGATTTTTTTTTTTGTGGTGAGAATATGAGTTAAATGACTGTCTCACTTTTTTTCTATTTTTTTTACTCATATTTGATGAGAAATTGTTAATGAAAGATATTTTTATTCATATTTCTTAAAAAATAAAAATGGAAATAAAAGTAGATGAAAATGAAAATAAAATAAGTGAATTGAAACATTAATATTTGGCTAAAGAGAAATAATATATATATATATATATATATATATATATATATAT
>NW_021320079.1:2142212-2146830 GCF_001605985.2 Dendrobium catenatum
GCGCTGTCCCGCTCGCGTCCGCCCGCCGCGCTCGCGTCCTCCGCCGTCCGCCGCCGCCGTTCCGGCGCCGGCCACCCAAACCGGTCGGGTCGTGTCAACCCGGCAACCCGCCGGGTCGGGTCCGGGTTCGGTTTTCCGACCCGTTTGTCTACCCGGGTCGGGTTAGGGTTGACCCGTTTGAACCCGGGTCAGTTCCGGGTTCGACCCGAACCCGACCCGTGACCCGAAATTGACACCCCTAACTACGCTATATTATCCAATATGCGATGGAGAGCAAGCAATTCAAGGCTTATCTTTCTCAGCAACAGGAAGGTCCTAAGTACACCCCACGGAAGAAATATCAACAAAAAAATACAATGAGAGTCATATTGCCCCTAGAATTTTATTTATGTCTCCTTTGGGGGGCGAGCGGCGCTACATACATATTTAATTCTTGTTTATGTCTAACTGTTGACCTTATTTTTGAATAATGTTGACGAATTCCCTTCCTATGCTTAGTCTTGGCTTAAATGACTTCCTTATAAGACCAACATAGGTGGATTATTAATGATTTAGCATTTCATAGTCATATAAAGCCCATAACTTTGTATTCATTTCTAAGGTCCATAGTATAGGTTAACCTTAGCTTGACCTAGGTGCCAACCATGATTCTTTGAACTCTACCTAGACCTTCCTAAACAAACTAAATTTTTTTTCAACCTTATATAAATCCATCTATAATGGGTTGAATCCAAACACAAAACTTAAAGGATGTGTCACTATTGTGTGAAGAAGATGAATATGGAGAACTTTGTTAAAAGATGTGAAAACCTTCTAGGTGAATTGAGTCCCACTATTAATTAATGATGCTTTTATATGGGTACATATATATTTGATTCTTGTTTATGTCTAACTCTTGACTTTATTTTTTTAATAAGGTTGACAAATTCTCTTTCTATGCTTAGCCTTGGCTTGGAGGACTTCCTTATAAGACCCATATAGGTGGATTATTAATGATTTAGCATTTCATAGTTATATAAAGCCCATAACCTTGTATTCATTTCTAAGACCCATAGTATAGGTGACTACCATGATTCTTTGTACTCTAGTTAAACCTTCCTAAACTAACTAATTTTTTTTTCAACGTACCTTATATAAATCCATTTGTATTGGGTTGAATCCAAGCACAAAACTTAAAGGATGTCTCACTATTGTGTAAAGAAGATGAATATGAAGATCTTTGTAAAAACAATGTGAAAATCTTCCAAGTGAATTAAGTCCCACTACTTATGATGATTTTATATGGAGGCTAAAGCAAAAGATTATATTCTACCAAAAATATTTTTGAGCATTGGTTTTCATAATCATAGTATACAGCTCAGACTTCTATTCACTTGATAAAGTAGTTTATAATGATGAACTTTTATTATCCAGTAACTATAAAAAAAGGTCTCATTATATTCTTCTTATAATTTTATGAGTTTATAGAGATTTATTTCATTTTTTTTAATGAATTTTATAATTTCTGGTTCAATTAGAAAATTTATTTAATTTGAGGGTGTAGATGAAATGTTAATTGATGATTTATTTATCTAGGTTATTATTTTTTATGATCTTATGTTTTTATTTGATTTGTTTAACCTTCATTTAACCTTAATGTATATTGCTTAGATTTACAAATTCTTATGTATAACTTAATTTCAATGACGAATTTCAACTTGATTTTGAATTGAGAGATTTAATTTTAACTTAATTGAAATGTGTATGTGTAAATTAGATTTGTATAGATTTATAATTTATTTGATTTTAGGGAACATTTTAATGCGATTTGAATTAAATTAATTTGGATTACTTATATAATGAAATTTGATCTTTACTATTTTATTAAACATGTTTGAATTGATTTATTCCTCGTTGATGATTTTATGATCAGTTTAACCTCTAGAATGATTGACATGGGTCAGAAAAGTAAGAATCTGAATGGCTAAATAGTCAAACTAACCTACTAAGTTGGTATAATGCCCCAGTCAAGATCATATGGTTCCATCATCTCGGTTTTGTCAGTATATTTTATCTATTTAATTAATTGAGTGGAAACCAGTGTATCCTTATTAACAATCATGAGTTACCTCATTCAAGGGGACCTCGTAGATCAATGATGTAGATCTAACCCTAGGCTAATAGACGAAAAGTTTGCTCCAATATGGTGAACTTATGTCTAAGTTATCTATCATCATAGGGAGTCAACCCTATTCTTGTTTTGTATGTTTCCATTAAATTTACTTGTGTGTCATGTTTAATTTTACTATGAAATGAGTTTCTAATATGATTATTAAATTTTGTACTGCTCAAATGAGCTTGGCTTTGATTTGATAATTGGCTTAGATTTATTGTATAAGTGGGCTTAATTTAATGTAGTTAGCTTGTGGCTTAGGCCTATTTTAATTGTTATATTGATGCGTGCTTCATTTGAATTTTTGTTTAAAGATTGAACATTGACACATGGATTACTAATGATGCATTATTAGCTTGACTTCAAGAGTCTAATCAACATGTTTATGAATCAACTAAGGCTTCGCTTTGGACGGCTTTTTTGCTGCTCCTTAAAGTAATTTTTTAGTACAAAAATTTTAATTTTTTGTACGAGCTAGAAAGCTGCTTTAAGAAGCAGTGAGAAAGCCGTTTCAAATAAAACCTAAATCAATTTATGATATTTGGTTTAAGGCTTTGTTTGGTAAGGCTTTCTTATTGCTTTTTAAAACAGTTTTTTAGTATACAAATTTTAATTTTTGTACTAAAAAGTTGTTTTTATAAACAATAAGAAAGCAGTCCCAAACAAAACCTAAATATTATTATGAGTATAATGTTTATGTCACTTTATAATTTTATGTCAATTTTGATTTTAAAGTGAGTTAGCATTTGTTAATTGTGCATATTTAATTTTGATTTCAATGAATAAATTTTGATATGAATGATTTACAAGAAAATCTAAGAAAGAAAAAAAAATCACAAGACGTAGCTCAGTTGAAATAGTTCAACTAGGTAAGCAATGGTTAGAAAGACTTGCTCGTTTTCCAAAAAGGAAACGTCGAGATTATAAGAGTATGAGTTGTTAGTTTGGATTTCTGTGAGAGAAAAAATATTGTTGAAATGATAATGGGTGAGAGATGTTGGAACATCAATGGCCAAAGAATCAATATTAACTAAAAAGCATTAATAAAATCGTCCAAAATGAAGTCTTATGCTTCGTTTGGGACGACTTTCTTATTGGTTCTTAAAACCATTTTTTAGTACAAAAATTAAAAATGTTGTACTAAAAAGCGGCTTTAAGAAGCGGTAAGAAAACCGTCCCAAACGAAGTCTTAATCTAACCTCTCTCTTTTTTACTATGATTGAAAGAATCCGAGTTGATTTTGATTTAAAATATATTAAATTTGCAGGAAATCAGTTTTCAGCGCATATGAGAGAGAAAAATCAGCCTGAAAAGAATAAGTTCCAAATATCCATATGTAAATTGATAAAAGTTTTTCAATTTATACAATAGCCAATTCACATAAAATATGTGCAAAATATTAAGCTACCACAAATAGTATCAAAAAGATAGTTTTTTCGCAGCATATATTTGGGGCATGCAGTTTTAACAGCTTTAAATATGTAAGTTTGTTGTTGTTATAATCGTTGCTAAAATAAGCACTTCGACAAAACTATCCCACCGGTTCATAAACCGCTACGGAATATAGTTGCAGTGCATTACAATTACAGTAGTCGTCCATCAGTCCTAAAACCGCTGCAAGGAAAAAAAGTTGCGGTTATAAATGTCAGTATAAGTCAAAATTTGTGCTGCAATAATAGCAAGGATCGATGTAATGTCAATAACGATAAAAGGAAAATAATAAGCCAAAAACTCAAATCAAACGCCATCTCAACCTTCAACTTAATGATAAGCATACAGTCCAACGGGAAAGAATACTCTTCAATTAATGCAGATCCTCGTCAGTGGCAAAATCTGTATTTTTTTTTTTTTTTTTGTGACGAGAAAGCACTGTCTTTAGGCCAGTGAAAACCTCGGTCGACCTAGGATGCAACCCACACCAATTTGCACGGGCCAACACTTATGGCTTTCACTGCTTGCCAAGAGATTTGAACCAGGGATCTAGGCTTTGCTCAGCCGGCTGTTCACCACCCGGACAAGCAGCAGTGGGTGCAAAACTTGTATTAACGTAACTAGTTTTTCTGTTGGGTTGAGACTTGAGTGGCTTCATCATTGAGAATTTCAATCTTACACTTATTTCTAATTGAAGATGATTTGTGACCTGATGCCTGCTTTGCCTTTGACTGGGCAATTGAATAGAAAATAGTTTTGCTTGAGATCAATTGGTGAGTTTTAAGGTTCCAAGTTCAAATCTCCTGAAAAAATATGCAATATTAACTATAATTTAGAGTTCAATACTAAATAATAATGATATATAATATTTGAAAAAATGTTTAATATAATGGTATCATTAAATGATAATTGTTTTATTAAATATTGAAAAAATTCAAAAACTATTATATCATATATTTATTAAAATTTTAATAATAAATATATAAATATTAATATTTATAAATTTATAAAAAAAACATATTTATTTTAATTTTA
>NW_021320079.1:2147170-2209432 GCF_001605985.2 Dendrobium catenatum
ATATGTTAAATTTTTACAAGTTTTAAATAAAGCATTATTAAAAGGTTATATCTAAATAAACTTTTAAAATTGTTACATTTAATTTAATAATAACATATATAAATATTTTAATGATTTAAATTTTTTTTTATTATAAATTTTTATTTGTTTAATATAAAATAATATCTATATCAATATTTGATTATTTAATATAATATTTAATATTTAAGCTCTTGTCAATGAATGGCTGAACTCATAATTACTAACATATTTAAAAGAAAAATATATATGTATTTGAATATTCAGATCAAAATTAAGCTAACAATTGTAGATTTTTTATAAAGATGATTGTAAAGCTATTATGAGAAAAATAAATTTTTACAAGTGGCTGTAAAATACAATTTTATAGCACATAAATTTTTTAAAAAATAGCAAAATAAAGATAGCTGAGCAAAAATTGTAGTTGGCAAAGCAGTAAGAAGGTTGTCCTAAACAATGCGTAAATCTATAAATAGAGGATTAAAAGGTAAGCTCAATTAATATAATTTTTTTACTCAAGCTCATTTTACAGAAACCTTAGAAATTCTCACAATAAATTTTTTTTCTTTCTTTTTTTCTTTCCTCTTTTTTGAATTCAATAATAACTTTGATTTTTAGATGATTTTAAATATTATGAAGATGGAGATTGAAAAATATCATAAAATAATAAATATAAAGGGATTTATATATAACCAGCAGAATAAAAATCTTATTAGATATGTGATAAAATTTTAAACTTATAAAGATGAAAGTTTGATCATAATTCTGATCAATTTTTTTCATACTGAAAAATTGGTGGTAGTTAAAGAAAGTCCTCATCATTATTGTTAGATTCATTTTTTACAATGATGAAAGTAGAAAGATTCCAATTCTATCATGGAGCCTTTTGCAGTGCAAATTGATAAGAATTTGGAATTGTTCAACTAAAGTCCTATTACTTAATAAGTGGTGTATTAATTTCTTTTGTCTTAGGTTTTATTTGGGACCGTTTTTTTACTACTTTTAAAAATAGGTTTTTAGCACAAAAATTTCTAATTCGAGAAATTTTCATGCTGAAAAACTGCTTTAGAAAGCAGTAAGAAAGCTATCCCAAACACAGTCTTAATTTGGCCAGTAAACCAGTTTCCTCTTTTTCAGTCATCAAGAATAACAGGAGTTCTATATGAGCTTTGAATCAAATCCGAACAATTTATTATATAGACCATAAAATTATATAGATCAACATGACTCAATTAAACCAAATTTGACCTACTTAGCACAATTATCACAACACAAATCCATCTAACTCAAATCCAAACAAAATTTCAAGAAAGTTTTGAGTTGATTTTGAGTTATTTGGGTCAACTCTGACTTGAATGAATGGTTATTGAGTCAACTCAAATTTGAATTTAATTGGTCCTATCTTATCAAATAGTTATGTGATTTTGCTTCAAAAATAATTTTTTTTAAAAAAGGCAAATTATTTGCCTTATATATTAGAGATTTTTTTCAAGAAAGAATTATGTCAATATGGCATAACAATTTTTTTTTTTATTAATAGGAGTTTTAAAACATATGAATCTATATTAAAATAAGTGCAATACAAAAATAATTTATATTGCACTCATTTTAAAACATATCTAATAGCTTTAGAGCTCATCATATAATTTTTTTGTCAGAATATATTGGCATAAATAATCAACTAATTATTGTGTTTCTTGTTATCTTGAAGTAAATTAAAATATTTTAAATTAAGTTTTATTCAAATTTCGATGAACATTTTTTCTTTTAAAAGTAAGTCCGACTCTTTTAATGGCAAAGAGCAAAATGCCAAGTGAAGGAGAAATTATTTGGTGCTGATGTGAGGTCATCGGGTCGTCGGGCCACCACACGGCTACAATGTATTGGAGTCTGGACGTAGACCGCACTAAATAATTTCTTCGGACTCCGGTAAGGCCCTTCGTATATTAATTTCGATGATGTCACTTCATTTCTTTAATAGCATTATTACCATAATGAAAGCTTGAATTATATTCATTTTCAAAGGTGCTATGAGCTCTTCCTATCTTCTTGATAAGAGTAGGGTGAAGAAAGCCTATCTATAAATACAAATCAATCCCCTTTATCAAATTCTTCCCTCATGAAAAGATTAAAAAAAAAATAAAGGATTTAATATTTTTATTTCTTATAGTGTGGGAATATTGTATTAAAATGGTCCCTTTTTAACTATATTTAAATGTAACATTTACTCTTAGGTTTCATTTGAAATAACTTTGTCACAGCTTTGCTTTTTAAACCGCAACCATAGCTTCTGTTTGTCGTCCGACTCTTTGAATGGCAAAGAGCAAAATGCCAAGTGAAGGAGAAATTATTTGGTGCTGATGTGAGGTCATCGGGTCATCGGGCCACCACACGTCTACAAGGTATTGGAGTCTGGACATAAACCGCACTAAATAATTTATCCGCACTAAATAATGAAAGCTTGAATTCTATTCATTTTCAAAGGTGCTATGAGCTCTTCCTATCTTCTTGATAAGAGTAGGGTGAAGAAAGCCTATCTATAAATACAAATCAATCCCCTTTATCAAATTCTTCCCTCATGAAAAGATTAAAAAAAAAATAAAGGATTTAATATTTTTATTTCTTATAGTGTGGGAATATTGTATTAAAATGGTCCTTTTTTAACTATATTTAAATGTGACATTTACTCTTAGGCTTCATTTGAAATAACTTTGTCACAGGCTCACAACTTTGTTTTTTAAACCGCAACCATATAGTCTCTGTTTGTCATTGCTTCTGAATATACTAGGAAGCTAGTTTTTTACATTAGCTTTCAAAGAAGTTACTTTCTCCACAGCAGATTTACAATCACCTTTACAGTAAGCTACAACTACCCCAAACGAACCCTCAATAGGACGAGAGATTATTAGGTGCGGATCAGTGCGGATGGGGAGAACCGTCCGCACAAGCATTGGGTACCTAGTGGTATCCGCACTAGCTACTGCTAGATATCCAATGCTTGTGCGGACGGTGCGCACTCCACACCTAATAATTTTTCCATTAGAACATAATAGAGGGAAAGATTCATGTAGATGACCCCATATAGTGGAATAAAAGCCGGTTGTTTTTATTTTTATTATATTTTCTTATAGTATGGGAAGACCATTTAATTTATGGAGAAGGAATCAATTATACCTAATAACAAACCAATGCTGAGTAGGTTTTTGTCACTTTGTTTAGTTCCTACTGAGAGGATGATGATAAACTCCTATTCTCACAGTGCCCAAACAGTATAATAAATAATAATATCGTATTCATAGAATTTAAAATCAAAATATTATAATTTCTAACTGCCTACAAAAATTATAATATTTTACAATATTGCCGAATTTAACTACAAACTCAGACTAATAAAATCATCAGATTAAAAAAAAACAGAAGAAGAAGAAGAAAAGTGTTATCACTTGACCGCCTCCGGCCATAGCTACCCACCGAACCACCGTAGCCACCGGTCACTGCTTGCAGCCCACCGCATCCGCTGCCGGTCTCCATCATCGTAGTCACCATTGTAGCTTTCTGCCGTCGGCCGCCGCCACCTTGCTGCCGCAAGTACAACCTTTTTACAATTTTCATTATATTCCTTTTATTTTAAAACTAAACCAAAAGAAGTTGCATTCCTTTTATATTCATCGAAATAATTCTAAAATATTTTTTTGCAATATATTCTTTTTTAACTATATTCCGTTTATGCTGCATTTTTTTTAGGAAATCAAACTGCCACTTAATAAAATAAGGTTTTCTTTTTATTGCAAATAGCTGGTCTCCGGTTGGGCAAATTATTACGTCCGGTGTCCGGATTCATCCGGACACCAATCCAGACACGCCACATAACCAAAATACACCGGATCTAAATGTATTTAAATGACGTGGTGCGTCCGAATTGAATGTCCGGATGTCCGATTACACCGGACGTAATAATTCACCCTCTGGTTGAGCTATAAACCCAATGGGGCTCAGGATGGGGACTGAAGAGAAAAAGGGCAGAATTGGGCCCGGCCATGTCGTTGTCATAAGGCCCACTGTTCAACCAAATCTTATCCAAAGACTGTGGCTGTGGGCTTAGACAAAACCTAGAGAGAAGATTTTGCCATTTTGGAATAAAAAATATAAATTAAATTAATAAAATAGACACACTTCACAAAATATTCCATGTTATCCATCTGCGTTTCTACCCTTTTTTTTTTAAATGAAATAATTTTTTTATTTCAAAGCTTCTTAATATTAATTTTGTTACAATTTTTATTATAAAATACTTATAAAGGAAAAATAAGATATACAAATTTTAAATTATAAGACAGATAAATTTTTTAAAGAATTTTGGATATAAAATTTTAGTATAATTTTAACGGCTTCGTTGAAGTTTTTTGTAAGATTTTAATAAAAATATATGAATTTCGGGAAATCTTATTTGCAAATTAACCAAAATTTTTAATTTGGATAAAAATTAGGCAAATTAAATATTATTAATAGAATTTTGATTGGATTTAACTGACCAAACCTATATTATCAGCCACGGACCAAAGGTTTTTTTACTTCTTATTATTATTTTTTTTTATTGAGGGTTGGGGAATAAAAATGATAGAGAAAGCGAAAGATTCCATGTAGTCCTATTTTATATATACAAGTCATCATTTTTTTCTGCCACTTGGCATTTATTTGAAGAGGTTCTATATTTTTTTGAGAATCACAATGCCTTGATTTACGGTCAAAATAAGTGCATTAATAGGCAAATTATTGCGTCTGGTGTCCGGATTCGTCGGGACACCAATCTGGTGTCACCATGTCACCAAAATACACCTGGACCCAGTGTATTTGGGTCACGTGGCGTCACCGGATTGGATGTCCGTACATCCGGTAACCGGACGCAATAATTCGCCGCATTAATAAGATGAATTCTTGGATACCAAAAGTAATTCATTATGAGTTTAAATAAGTTCAAATCAAATACTTGGAACTAAAATAAAAAATGGTGAATTATTGATTGAAAGATTAGTCGATCTCTGAAATTTGCATTCTTATAGTCAAAATCAAATGCTTGAAGAGATAATCAAGCAACTTAAGATCGCTCAATTTTGATATCATTAAGGCACTTAAATGCTAAATAAACAGTCTAAAAAAATTAATATAGGCATTTGTTGGAGTGATATAAACTTTTGATTAAATTTATCAAAATGTCACCCTAAAATACTATAAATAAATATTCAAGTAGGCTTGAGTTTTGAGAGAGTTTGAAGTTTTGAAGAATACTAAAAATTTACTTAATATTTGACGCTGATGATTATTGCCACTTGCCGCTGCCATATGATCAATGTCTCTTGGCTACCATCATAGATCACCATGATGGCTAAATTCATCTAACAACTTTCAATCAATCATAGTAATCTATTCACCATCATCTAACCTTTATTGTTTCATTGTTTCTATCTGATCATCATCACCCAACTTATGTCACCCAGCTATCCTCATACAATTGTTGCATCCTGGAATATTCACGGTGGTAGAGAAATATAAAGTTTAACATCTTAGCGTTGTACAAAGATCCAACACACAAACATATGAAAGAGAGGGTGTAATATTCATAAGTGACACTAAGATTTTTTACGTGGAAAACCTTGAAAAGGGGGAAAACTACGGATTGAAAGAATCCACTGTTATTTGCAGTCGATTACAAATGAGGATCTTCCTTGGGGGAAGGTATTACCTTGATATAATAATTATACATCATATAAAGTGTATTACAAGATGAGACTTGAAAGAATCACTATTGATATGTTTGTTTCATTAGCAAAATCATAATCGGTGGGCGATGGATGTCGTGAGGACCATAGTCGGCGGGCAATAGTGGCAAGAAAGACTGTTATCTGATGACAGATGTTAGAAAGACCATAGTCGATGGGCGACAATGGTCAGAAAGACTGTTGTCTGGAGAAGGTGGTCAAAAGAATTGTAGTCGATTAGCGACGGAGGTCGGAAGTCCGACGATGGGCGGAAGTCCAGCATTAGGCAGAATTTCAACGATGGATAAAAGTTCAGCGTTAGATAAAAGTCCAACGGATGTCTGACGATGGGTGAAAGTCTGGCGATGGACAAAATTCTGGTGACAGGCGGAAGTTCGACGTTGGGTAGAACTTTAATGAAAGTCCGGTGACTAACAGAAGTTCGGAGACTGGTGGAAGTCCAGAGTCGTGTAGAAATATGGCGACGGGCCGAAGTACGGTGTCGGGTAGAAGTCCGACAAAAGTCCATCGATAGGCAGAAGTCTAGCAAAGGGAAAAAGTCCGACATCGGGTAGAAATCCAGCGATAGGCGGAAGTCCGACGAAAGTCCGGCCACGGGCGGAAGTTTGGCAACGGGCGAAAGTTTTAACAGGTAGAAATCCGGTGATGGGCGGAAGTCCAGCTTCGGGTAGAAGTCCGACGAAAATACGATGACGGACGGTGACCAAGAGTTGGTCGATGAGGAGCTTGGTGGCAAGAGAAATCTCTAATTTCTCTTCCTCTCATTTCTTCTTTTTGTCCTTGCTTTGGACCCCTTCAATGAGGAATGAGTGATCTATTTATAGTTTTCTGAGAGTAGCATGACCGGTATATAGGAGAGAGATCAAGGGTAATTTGGGAGTAGTTTGAATGGACGATCGATGTTGATCCCCTTCATCATGGACTGTTTACTGAGCATTTGAATGTCTTAATGATATCGTAATTTGACAATCATAGCCTCATTGGATTTGTCTCGTCGAGCCGCTCGATTCGACTATAAGCATGTCACGTTTGAAAACCGTTTGGTAATCCAAAATATGGTTTGAACCTTCCAAATGTGCTACAAGTCTTTGATTTGGACTTATTTGAGCTTGAATTGAGTCGAATTTGATGTCGTTGGGTTTGTATTTCCGAGACGTTCAGTTCGACTGCAAGTTTGTTGAAATCAGAGTTCCGTTGATCCATGATTTAATTTTTGAAGTTCCCAACTTTATTTTTTAGCTTGAGATTCGTGCCCGATCAAGATAATTTTTTGATGATATATCAATAATCATCATCATCAGAACTAAAACCACTCAAATGTTACATCTGTGCCACTTTTTCTCTCCCTCCCTCTCACATTCACATAAATACAAATTTGAATTACATACTTTATATTCTCATCTTGACCAATTAAGAGTAAGAATATATTCTTATCATCTACATATATAGTGAATCATTTTAAATGGGCTATCCACATATAAATATTGAGATCTACTATATTTTTTCGATTTAGAATGACTTTCTTACTAATTTATAAAACTGTTGCAGGGAACGAAACCTTTTAAAACTTCATAGTAAAAAAATATCTTTAAAAGCAGTGAAAAAAACAGTTGATTAAAAAAAAAATTGAGCTTATTGTTCGAAGCGAAGTCTAAAGAGACTACTTAATTACTTCTTTTTAAAATAATTTTTTATTAAAAAAATTATTTGAATTAAAAAATTTTATAATAATAAATTACTTTAAAAATTAATAAAAAAATTATTCCAAACAAAATCTAAGACACCAAAAGCTAACACAAGTGTCAAAAAGACAAATTATAATCAGATTGGGCTGATCTTTAAATAAATTAATATGAACGACAAACAGCTCAACATTTATCCGTACAAGACCCATTCATATTTATTTTTTTATATAATTAAATAAATTTAAATACATTTTCAGAAGTTCAACATATAAGAAAATGAAATAGAAGTATGATGCATGTTTATTTATATTGATAAATATGCTGAGTTGTTATATATCAAATAACTTATTAATTTTTTCTAATGACTCAATTACTTAATAACTTATTCTATATCCTTGTATAACTTTTCAATATTGTATATATATTAAAATTTATGTATATTAATAAAAGTATAAATCCAAATAAAATATTAAATAATATATAATAGGGGTGTCAATATTTGACACGACTCGAAAATTTCGGGTTATGGTCAACCTGTTTGAGAAACGGGTCAGATTCGGATTGACCTGAAAATCCGAAATCAACCCGATTTGACCTAGACGACCGTTTCCTACTCTCTGTCCGTCCTATCTCGTCTGAAGAGATGTCGCGTCAGCCGTCAGTCGCATCCGCCAGCCATCTGCTAGCCACATCAAGCCGAATAGCTGATAGGGTCACATCCGCCATCCGCGTCAGCCTCGTCCATCGTCACTGCCTCGCCGTCTGATCCGTTCGATTGATCAGAAGTAGTGACGGGACCTCGACAACTCGCTATCTTCGTGCGCTTCTTCCTCCCTTTCGTGAGCTTCTTCAGCAAAATCCTGTAAGTGCGTGCCGGGTCAGGTCAACCCAGAAACTAGACAGGTGGGGTCAAGGTTGAACAAACTGACTCGTTTGCAAAAACGGGCATGAGTCAGGTTCAAGTCAACCCAAATAGGGTCGGATCAATTCTAGGTTTGATCCAAACCCAAATCGCAACCTGAATTTGACACCCCTAAATTATGTATGGGTTAAATTTCAAAAGTCCCGAAAGTATTTGTATAAGATCATTTTAGTCCCAAATTATAACGATGTTCCAATTCATTCTCTTGACTATATAAAATTGATCCAAAATGATCTTTTTAGACAAAAGCTTCAATTGGGACGATTTTTTTACTGCTTTCTAAAACAAATTTTTAGTATAAAAAATTTTAACTAAAATTTTTTGTAGTAGAAAAGGGTTTTATAGAGCATTAAGAAAGTTGTTCCAAATAAAGACTAAATTGAAATCAATTTTGTAAAACCGAGAAACTAAATTCGAATCAATTGCATACACAATTATAACTTTAGGGACTATTTTAGATCAATTTATATAATTGAAGAACTAAATTAAAACAACATAATATTCTGAGATTAAATTAATCATACACGAATAACCGGGAACCACTTTGATATATATATGATCCTGTCAATTTTAATTTAAATCTATAAATCTAACTAAGTCTAATAATAAAACTATATGTTTAAATTAATAGCATCAAATATATAATTAATTCTACTCAATAAAAATTTAAAAATAAATTTCTACAAAATTTCAAAATTTGTGTCAGGTTCAAATTCAGCTCTAACTAAACAAACTTGAATAAAATGGACCTTAGATCAATTCAATCTATTTAACACTAATTTATTTTATATAAAAGAAAAGAGAGAATGAGTTAAATCACAATAATAACTTCTATATTCTTTCTCAACAAGTCACACATAAAATGAATTCTTTCACTTCATGTGTACTATATATAAATATATATATATATATATTTCATTTTATATGTCCCATAAAAGCATTCACCTCACAAATATATCAATAAAAAATAAAAAAATAAAAACTAAGTGGGAGAATATTTAGGTGGCATAGGATTCCTCATAATGGTTAGATTATTTTTATTTTATTAAAAAAATTGATCCCAATATTCTTAAATTAGTTATATCATAATGATAAAATAAATACTCACAATAATAAAATAGATATTTAAATAAAAATTTTAAATTTCTTGTAATTTTAAATATTTATTTAATACTCCTAAATATTTTATATTATATCATTAAACCAACCATCTAAAGGACTGATCCTATGACTGAAAAGAAAAATCATTATTTTAAGATATCTAAATACAAAATATACAGTGAACTTCAAAATTTATTTATTTTAATTAGTGTAATTCATAATTTATAAAATATTAACTTAGAATTTTACTTTTTATAATAAAACATATATATTTAAATGAGAATTTGATTTTTAATAAAATATAATAAAAAAATTATATAATTAATCCCACTTATCTTGATCAGTTGGCTGAGAGTTTTGACTACCAGTCAAAATATTGAATTTGAGTCTAATATATGTGATGTGCGTATGAATTTATCTGATTTGACCTAAATGTTCACTCTAAAAAAATTTGAAGATGTTATTGCACTAAAATATTTTTGGATTAACTAGTGAATAAAATAAAATAAAATAAAATAAAACTGTCCTTCATCAACATAACCGCACTTTGATCAATTGATTTGACAATCCACCTACCAACCCCCTCACTTAACCTATTTCTTATCGAAAAACTCAATGCAAATTAATCCATTTTTTTGGGAAAATATGCAAATTAATCCTGAAATTTAATCTAAGATGTCTTAAATTGGCAGATCAAATATATTTCAGCATTTAATTTTCTCAAAAAAACAGGGAAAATAAAGCAACAAAATCCCAGTTTGGATTAGATTAGATTTGTTTCAAAGATTAGACATCGGCACTGAGAAAGAAGTGCAGAGGGTTTCACAAAACCTTCATGCTTTTCTCCATTGGAGCCTTTCCCAATTCCCTCACAACTAACACAACGAGAACCCAAACTTTATACAAAAGACAAAAGTTCCGAATCAAACTAAAAGAAAAATCAAAACTTTTTCTTGTGTATTTACTTTGCAGTTATTTTTTCACAATGCCCGTACCTCAAGTGAAGTTCTCCTGGTTCTTCGCAGAGAGCCGCTTTAGGAACTCGTAGGTAGTGATCATGGTGGTAGCGGACAGCGACATGGACGCCCATCTCGGCCCCAAACCTCTGTAACAAGCCATCCATCCTCCTTCCTTCAACAAGCTCTTCACCGCCCGCCCAATCGTCATTCTCCTTTTTCCTTCTTCCTCGCACCCATCCATCACCTGCATCCTGGTCTTGATCGTGTCCAGTGGCATCGTCACGAGCGCCGCTGCTCCTCCGGCAATGGCCGCGCTCGTCCCCTGAACCACAGCCACCGTTCCACAATCCGGCTTAAATCCGGCGGCGGAATCTCGACTGCGGCTTAACCAATACCCCATTCCGCTCCATATGATTCTCTGAGAAACAGAATAGGAAGCCCACCACACGGCGTTCGATGGCGCATAGATCAGGATCGACATCCCGAAGCCGCGGTAAAGGCCGCGGAGGCCATCGGAGGTTAGTATCTTTCGGAAGGCGTCGACGCCGCCGCGGTACTTAAACGGCGAATCTCCCTGAACCATGAGACGCTGGCTGACGACGTCGATAGGCGTCCAGATGACCTGCGCGGCAACGGCAGCGCTGAGGCCGGCAGCAGCGTTGGAGGCGGCGGCGGCCGCTGTCTCCGTCATACCGAGGCGGATGGCGGCAGTGCCTACGCTGCTCTTGGTGACCTCAAGCGCAGCCATGTAGAGAGCGCGGGCGGGGATGGTGCCGGTGAGGGAAGTGACGAAACCGCGATAGAAACCGCGGGGGCCTTCGTGGCGAAGGATGTAGGTTACGGTGCGGAAGCAAGAAAGCGGGGTGTGGGAGACCTGGAGCCGCGTTTTGAGGACGACGGCAGGGTATAGCGCTGCTGAAACGCCGGAGAAGAGGGCGGCGCCTAGAAAGAAGAATCTCGACTTGTCAAGCATCTCCCAGTCGATTTCAGCAGGAAGGTGGATCTCCGCCGGTGACGGATCCTCCTCCTCCTCCGCCGCTGCCGTCAGGTTCATCTCGTTAGTCTCCACTTTTCTATCTTCAGCTATATATAACCGGCCTACCCTTCATATCTACGGCAGTTGTAGAATCGTAAACCTAACCCTAACCATAATTCTCAGCTATCTATGTACATCTAATCGATCTAGAGATTTGTGAATTGAGCGAGTAATCTTGTCAGTACTCACAGGAGATGCGGCGTCTCTCGTGAGGAATACCTTATTCCGATGTGCTTCCCGGCGGCGGGCGTGGAAAACATCTCCGCTGGCGATTACCAGCAGGGTGGCGCTCCAGATCTAGGGTTAGGGGTGGCGGCGGAGATGGGAAAGCTTGAAGAGGTTAGGGGAAGTGTAAGAAAAGCAGCGGGGGGGAAAAAAGGGCAAAAAGATTTGCTGGCGTGGAGAAGTGAAGGGTGAGTTATGATATTTTTTAGTAACCAGGGTGGTTTGTGCATATTAATTTTTATTCGGCCTGCGGCGTCATCCACTTCGGTGTGATTGACACGTGTCCGTTACCTGTTCGAAGAGAGATGGTACCAAGGCACCCTGGGAGGTTGAGCGCTGTGCGTGGCGCTTCGCCCTATCTGGATCCGCTTCGTGGAAATCGTTTCGTACGATTAATTACCGGCATTTCCAGGTAAAGTAAATGTATGAGTGGACCGATTTTTAAAATATATTATCTTCCATTATGGTTAATTTAATTGATAAATATATATTTCCCTAAAATAAAATAAAAATAAATATTTTAAAAATTTTACCATAATTATTAATTAAAATTTTTGCAATAATTAAATTTATAAGAGAGTTTTATATTTTTGGGTTGTAAGAATGTGTTGCACTAACAAATGAAATTATAAGTTGTAATATAGAAAAAATCATGGAATTTGATTTAGCGGAAATGGTCCATTATAGAAATATGTTCTTCCCCTTAATTAGAGGGAAGGATTATAAAATAAAAATATAAGCTTGATCTTCTATGAATGTGGTGGAGAATACTAGAGATACAGTAAAGGGTGATGAAAATGGTCTACTGTCGGCAATCAGAAAATGATGGCTGAAACTAAGGAATTTTTATTAGGTCCGGTGTCCTGACGTAACTCTACATTCGGACGCTAGTAAAATGGTGCAATGTGCTCTTACTCTTTACCGCGCGGTCCGACGACCCAACCAGGACCGGACCCAGGATTGCTATGTATTAACTTATTTGTGCAGACTGTGGTATTGTTAGGTATTGCTCGATATTGTACGGCAATAACGAGAAATATCATTCTGTGAAAACCAATGCCTAGCAATATCGAGCAATACCGCGCAATACCGAGCAATACCAAACGATACCGATTTTGCTAGATATTGCTCTGTATTGTTCTTCACAGAGCAGTATTTCTCGTTATTGTCAAGCAATACCGAGCAATACCTATCAATACCGAGCAATACCAAGCAACACGCGAACATAGCAACCCCGGGTTTCGGTCCAGGTTGAGTCATCGGGCCACACGGTAAAAAGTAAGAGCACGTGGCGACATGTTATTGGCGTCCGAACGTAGAGCTACGCCAGGACACCGAACCTAATAAAAATTCGAAACTAAGATAGTTGATGATGGTGGTCAGACGATAGTGGGTGAATTTTGATGATCTGACAATATTGGTTAGACAATGAACAATCGTGATTATACAATAGTGGTTATTGGCAATTATCATAGGCATTTTTTGTCTGACATGCTCTTCAAATTTGTAAGCTCCGTCCATATTTAGGTCAAAGAACCTTTTATATAAAGAATTTATCTTTAATAATTTTTTGGTAAGATAATTTAACAAGTTTAGTCAAAATCTCAAGACATTCTATCATATAGGTCATGCTAATTCCCTTGTGTTAGACTATTACTTCAATATTTAAGTGCCTTGTTGATCTTGAAATTGAAAAATCTTAGGCTTGTCGGATTTCTCTTGTCAAGATGCTCATTTTGAGTATAAGCATGTTAGTTTTGGAGATTATTTGGTTTATTAATTAATATTATAAAGTTTTTAATAACACTTCGAAGGCCTTATTTGATTTCCATTTGAATCAGATTAGATTAATATTGGTGTCATTAATCTCATCTCTTTGAAATGTTTAGTTTCACTATAAATTTGTTGAATTTAAGTTTGAATGATTTTGAATTTAATTTTAAAAAGAATTTGATTCAAATATAGAATTAATGCTTAATCAAATTATTTTTTGAATTTCGAAATCTTTCTCATATTAAAATGAATTAAATTTTGAAAAAAATTTAATGCATAACTATAATTGCTCTAAAAAAAGGGAACAACCACTCTTTAAGCTTTAACATTGATCTCTCCTACTTATCATGAACCATATTAATCTTTAAAAAATCAAATTTTCTAAAATTTGTACATCAATTGGAGCAAAAATTGTTAAGAAGTTTTACTCAAAACTTTTGAGGTTTTCACAAAATTTATTGTAGAAGCTCCGGTGGACTCTAAAAGTGTAAAAATTAGTTTTAGAATGTTAGAATATGATTGTGAGTGTTGTTAAAATACTTGATAAGGCCTTTTTAAACTTAAAACTAGAGCTTAATGCCAAGTATTGGTCACATCTCTTGGGTGTGTGATGTGTTAAGTTAATTTTTTTCACAAAATAAAATAGAATAGTTTTAAATTTTTTTTTTTTTGCAAATTTACTTTGTTCACATTTTGAGGGGATATTTAGATTGATGTCTATAGAGTGGTTGGGCTTTGTAATTAGTCTAAAATTTTGATTTCACTCTAGAGATTTTGAAGATCCAAATTATTTTTAAAATCATAGACTTTAATATGCAAAAATTGGGAAGCAACAAATACATCACTATAAAAGCATGAATCCTGATGAAAGTATATGAATCAAAATCTCTTAGTAAACTTATAGTTGAAATTAACATTTTGATGAGATGAACCTATTGACACCATTTGAGGGACCAAATTATATCACAGTCTTGTGTTCTTATAATCAAAATGAACATTGAAGAATGCATAATATGATGTCATCACTATACTCAAATGTTTAGAAAATAACAAGTGATTAAGAGAAATCACTCTAAGAATATTGAAGAGTGCTTGTGATTTTTTTTTGGGGGGGGGGGGGGGGGGGGGGGTGAACCCGAAACACCTCTCCGAAAAATTATAAATAGACTCTCATTCAAACATGAGGAGGGCTTAACATGTGAGATAGCTGAAATATTTGAAGAATTCTAGAGCTATGTTTGATGATTGATTCTGATGATTACTATAAATGATAATTGTTGCCTTACCAATAACATTTTATAGCTATTTCCATTGATTTTGATGTTTATCGCTATTATTGAGGCAAATGCACATCACTAACATAAACCCCAAAGCCCATAGATGTTGACAAGTTCATTGCCAATTGCTTGCCACAATATCAATATTCATCAATACCTATAAGGTCAACGCTCTCCATAATTCTAATATTTGTCGATGCCAACAAGGCCATCACCCATAATTGCTAACAATGTTGATGCTTGCTGATCCCAATAAAGTTGTTTCTCTCCATCAACACTAACTTTGATGTCTATTGATGCCAATAAGATTTTCTCCTACCATTGGATTTTTTTGTTTCCAATATGGATAATAACAAAGTTTGACATCTACATATGCCAATAAGGTCACCGCCCACCATCACATTCAATTTTAATGTTCACTATCATCAACAAAGATAGCACCCTTTATCAACATCAACTACTATGTCCTCTAATGACAACAACATTGTTTCCATCAACATTGATGTTCATTACCACAAATTAGGCCAATGCTCATTTGTAACACTAACAGCAACAACCACTAAAGTGAATGAATTCATTGCCCATCTTCGGCATCAATGCTCGCCAACACTAATAAGATTGTCAATTTGCATTGCCAAAATGTCAATGTCATTAACATCAATAATATTGATGCTCGTCGATGTCAACAATATCATTGTCCTCCATCCACAACAATGTCTATCAATGTTGACCAATTTATCGCTCACCATTGATACTAATGTTTATGCCTAATTTCAACAAGAATGTTGACATTAACCATCATTAATAAGTTTTTTTTTTAAACACCATCACTAATAAGTTTTATGCATGTCATTGACACTAATGTTGATGTATAATGATGACAATGTGGTCATTGCTCATCATTGTAAATAACATCGATGCCTACTATCATTATAAGGGCCAATGCACTTTGCGTACACCAATGTTAATGTCCACCCATACCAATTGTCACAATCCAATCCGATACAACTCACAAACAAAACATGGTATGACGTGTTGGATGGTTCTAGACCAAGCCCAAGATCTAAGTTTGAAGATTTTTTTAGATTTTTTTCAAATATCAATCAACAACAAAGCTACTAATTAACTTCCAATGAGCAGAAAATCAACTCATCCATAAAGTTTCTTTTCATTTCTTTCATTTTCAAAATGTATATACAAAAAAAATTTGTACACTATAGTGCATGGCTACATATCAGAAAAAAATAATACAGAGAATAATCATGACTGTATAAAATCTAAAAAAACTAAAAAAATACATGCAGAAGATCAGAACCTACAACCCCAGCTACTCAACTGAATCCTTACCATTTCCTTAATCTCAAACAAAATGCATTATAAGTGTGGGCTAATACAACTCAACAAGTCACATCCAATAATCTAATTTTTTAATACCATATTCAATGTGCATTTATTTATTTAAAAGAGTTAACAATAAGCTATTACTGATCATAGTAAGGCTAGCAGATAACAAAAATTAAACAGACTTTACATTGAAACCAGGTTAACAAGTATTTCATATATCATAGTAGAAAGTAACAGAGTTTCATCAAACCCTTATTCCTCCCATCATAAACAAATATCATAATTCAAACTCTTATGACTCTCTATGGTTAAAATATCAGATATTAAAAAAAATTAGGCCCTTATAACTCCCATTGCATTTAGCTTAATAGAACTTCCTCAAACATCAAAACTTCTCATAATCACATATTCCAAATAGATAAGCACATGTATAATGTCTTTTCAATGAAATAAATGAAAATAACCAATTTGTTGAAATTCCCATAATGTTCTATAATTAGCCAATAAATTCAATGATTGATTAAATTTTCATAAATTTTAGAATTTAATCAAATTATCAAGGATTATTCAGGATGTTATTTTGAAGTTCTAATTGTACTACATTATTTTTAGAAGTAAAAAATGTTTTTTAACTTTACTAAAAATAGTGCACTTTTTAATTTGCATGTTGGAAATTTTTAAAGAAAATATCCAAAATATTTGTATCTATAACATATAGAAAATTACACAGTATAAGTTTAACAGATGAAAAGTTATCCCCATTTTTATACTAAGAAATTATAAATTTAATCAGAAAGATCTTAACATTTTCACATTATTAAAAATTGAGATAAATAGAATGCAACCTACCTTGATTCGAATAACTTCCCAAATCAGGATGACAGCAAAAAATGGATTGAAGACGCTTGAAACCAATTTTCTCTCTCTAGAACTCTCTCTTTCTCTAAGGCCTAAGGGGGGGTTTGATTTTGGCAACAACAACAACAACATCAAGTCTTTGTCCCAATTTGTGGGGTCGGCTGCATGAATACTTTTTTCTTCATTGTGTCATGTTAAAAGTCATATTCTTATTTAAATCTAATAGGGTTTGATTTTGCAAATGAGGATTTTAGTGGAAATTAATATATTTATAAAAAATGACTTGATGTCGCTGTGCTCCAGACAACATCACCGTCGTGTTGGCCTAGATCATTTTGAAATGACCAAACCTAATAGCCCAGAGTGTCGTAGTGCTCCTAAGAGAAGACTTCGGACTTATATAATTCATGCACACAAACCCTCGTAGTGCTCCTAAGAGAAGACTTCTTCCATTTGGAAGATCGAGTTCGAATAGCTTTTACATCCAAAGATAAAATACGGAAATTATCTCTTCGTTTGGATATTCAAGCCACGACGAATCCAAGGAGACCGAGGAGGAGAGATCCAAGGAGTCCAAGGATGAGAGATCCAAGGAGGCCAAGAAGAGAAAGTTTAAGAAGGCTGAAGAGCTGAAGACCCAATATCCTACTCAAAGTCATTTGCGTTATTCATAGGTTTAGAAATTCTGGTTGTTGGTAATAATGCCCGGCCACTTTATTTTCTGTAGACCCTAGTTTGTAATTAAGGGTGGTTTGCCTATGATCATTTATTAATTTGTTAATTATTCTGATGTGTTTTACTTATAATTATTTGCCTCTAGGATTGCTTATGTTTCTTAATTTATTGACGATTTACATGCCAGTTTTATTATAGCCTAGATTTCATTAGACTTTCTAAGGACTAAAAATTTTTCTACTCATAATTAATCTTTAAAATTTTAAGAATTAAATAACATAAAAATCTAATGATCTAGGGAATATTCAGAATCGTCCGGGATCGCATGCATATTAAATGCATTCTTCTCTCTCATTCTAATAAGACACCTCCTCGCCTGTTGGTGGAGCTGGATAATCTGGCCTATGAGGACGAAGTTCTAGACCTGGGGAGGCCCATTCTTTTCTAAAAATTATTTTTATAAGTATGTTTTTAAAATCTTAAGCATATTTGATTTAGACTTTTAAACCAGCATATATTGCATTAGAAACTCATTAAATCAAAATTTAATTGCATTAGCTCTAGGAGTATTCACTCTACATAAGTCCAAGACCAATTAAGAAAATCTCTAGACGCCGGCCTTACTTCTAAAAAACTAAACTATCCACCCATCTGTCATAAAAATTGGATAGCATGGATTTAAAGTGCTTAGGTGGTTAGCTGGCTCCCCAATCCAGGCCGGGGTAAGTCCATATTTTACATTGCATTAATTAGGATACGTGTGTTAGTGTTGTGCGTATAACACTAAACCCAATTTAGATTTAGGATTCAAGGCTACTACATTCGATCTCGTAGTACACCTCATCGGTGGGTAAGTTTCCTATTTTCAAGTACTATAAATCCTACATATCTACGTCACATGGATGACACTTCCATCTTTCTCTCCTGTATGCTTGGAGTGCTTGACTTTCTTTTCTCCAGTTTCTCCTTAGTGTCTTAGTCCCTCCGAATGCTGATATGAATCTCGTGTGTTGACTAAGCCAATTGGACCTTTCTTCCCCTTGATTTGGAACTTTCTAGTTTTCACCCTTGTGCCAATCCCATTCGCAAGGATAATGTAGGATCCTTAATTGAGAGTCTTCTAAGCCATTAACCACGGGGGCTTGCGCCCATGGGAAACTGAGTCCCACATCAAATAAACCCTACTCGAGCTGATGTATTGAGTAGGGGAAATCTCATGACTGTGATCGGGTCATGCATATTATTACCCATCAAGGTGCGCAAGTGAGAGCTGCTATCCTCCATGGTTAATCATATGTATGATCTAATCTGCCCTTCCATTGGCCTGTTTGCGAGGAGCGTCGAGGCTTGCGATTATCTCTATCCCTCGGAGTGGTGCGGTCGTATACCCCCTACACTCTACAGCCGGCGGTGTCCTTTCGGAGGTCCACAATCAATTGACTGGATGTTCAGTATTTTTTAAGATTGATCTGCGATCTAATTATCTTCAATTGAAGGTAAAGGCAGGATGTGGTGAAGACTGCATTTAATATGAGGTACGAACAATATGAGTTTTTAGTCATGCCATTTGGGGTGACTAATGCCTCAACAGTCTTCATGGATTTGATGAACAGAGTTTTCAGGAAGTTTCTGGACAAGTTTGTGATCGTCTTTATAGACGATATTTTGATTTATTCTAGATCTGAGGAGGAGCATGCAACACACTTGATGACGATATTTTGACTCTAAGATAACATCAATTATATGTTAAGTTCTCAAAGTATGAGTTTTGGCTGAGAGGCATTTCATTTCTGGAGCATATAGTGAGCAATAAATGTATTTTAGTAGATCCCTAAAAAAAATTCAAGATGTTTCTGATTGGCCAAGGCCTACTACAATTTCAGAGGTTCATAGTTTCTTAAGCTTAGCTTGCTATTATCGAAAGTTTGTACATGGGTTTTCTCACATTTCTGTCTTTAACAATATTGACTTAGAAGTAAGCAGCTTTCATATGGACTCTGGAGTGTGAGGAGGGTTTTCAGCAACTAACAAATTATTTGAATTTTGCTTCAATTTTGACTATTCCTTCAAGCACTAGGGGGTTCCAAATTTTTAGTGATGTATTATTGAGAGGTTTGGGATGTGTGCAGATGTAGCATGATAGAGTGATTGTTTATGCATATAAACATTCAAAACTATATGAGAGGAACAATCTGACGCATGATCTTGGGTTAGCTGCTATTGTATTTACGTTGAAGATTTGGAGACATTACGTGTACGGAGTCAGATACGAAATCATTACTGATCATCATAGCTTGAAGTATGTTTTTACTCGAAAGGATATGAAATTGAGATAGAGAAGATGGTTAGAGTTGATCAAGAATTATAATCTATCTATTCAATATTAGCCCAATAAGACGAATGTGGTAGCATATGCTTTGAGTAGGAAATCTTCAGGTACTTCTTTTTCATTGCTTACTTATATGGACTTTCTTATTCAAGATTTGGAGAAATTAGAGATAGATGTGGTATCTACTGATACATATCCGAAATTGTTAGCTCAGATGATTATTTAGTATACTCTATATGAAAGAATTCAAGAAGCTCAGAAATCGTATATATAATATCTGAAGTTGAGTGGTCATATTATGGCTGGTAAGAGACATGAACTATCTTTAGCATATATTGGAGTCATTTTTTACAAGGATAGATTATGGGTTCCTTCTGTTGGTGATTTGAGAGCTGAGATCCTACATGAGGCACATTACTTGGGCTACACTATTCATCCAAGAAGCAGCAAGATGTACAAAGATTTAAAATGTATGTTTTGGTGGTCTAAATTGAAGAAGGATATAATTAAGTTTGTTTCAAAGTGTGATGCCTCTCAGTTAGTGAAGGCAGATCCTTAGTGACCAAGTGGCATTCTGTAGTAGTTACATATCCCTAAGTGAAGATGGGAGGAGGTGACGATGAACTATGCTATTATTTTTCCCAGATCAAGGCAGTGACATGATGTCATTTGGGTTGTTCTTAATCATTTGACGAAGCCAACGCATTTTATTCCAATCCAACGAATTGATCCGGTGGACAATTTGACACATATATATATATATATATATATATATATATATATATATCAGAGACATTATCAGATTACATGGTGTGCCAAAGGTGATTGTATCTGATCGTGATGGACAATTTATCTCTAGATTATAGAGAGGAATTCAGTAGGGACTAGGTACAAAATTACATTTTAGTACAACTTTTCATCCAAAGACAGATATATAGTCCAAAAATATTATTCAAGTACCGAAGGATCTTTTAAGACTATATTTTAGAATTTGGCGACAATTGAGAGGATCATATCCCACTGATAAAGTTTACATATAACAACTGTTATCAGTCCAGCATTGTCATGGCTCCTTATAAAGCCTTGTATGATAGGAAGTGCAAGACACTTTTGTAAAACCCTTAAAAAGCTGATTTTTTTTAGTGTTGTTAGTCCCAGACGAACTGAAGAAAATTGTGAAGAATCTGTCAATTTCGTCTGGACAAACCAGAAAGGGTCGGGACGAACCGAACAGAGAGCATCGTCCAGGGACGAAATAAATTGGAATTAATTTCGTCTGTACGATCCGTGTCCAGATGAGTTCATCCCGGGATGATCTGGGCATCGTCCTGGACGATCCTGCTTGATAAGTATCGGATTTGAGATATTTTGGAATCATTTTGAAGAGAGAGAAAAGGCAGGAGAGAGAAAGAGAAGGAAGAAGCTTGGTTTTGGAGTCCGCAGAGCGCTTTTCATCCGACGACGCAGTTGGAAAATTTGTTTATCTCGCAGTAAGGACTCTGAATCCTATTTCTGATTTCAAAGATTTCGAGTTTTGATATTTCTGTGCTCAGTTTTGTGTTTCTATTACCGAAAAACGTGCATAATTTTGTATTGATGAAAGTTTTACCGCACAACTTTTGATATGTTTCTGATATGACATTTCTACACGATTTGAGTATTTTCTGTAAAGTTTCTACCATGTATTTTGAGTTCTGTGCGATTTTTATCGAATAGAAAATTATCAGGATGTTGAAAAATATTACTTCAGTACGATAAAAATCTTATATTATTGTTTTTCATGTTCTGTGATAATTTGGTAAATTTCTAAATTCGTGATTTCTATGTACATTCCGTGTACTGCCGTTATGCCGTCGATTTCTCGTACGACTTCTGATTTTCTGAATTTATGATTTGAATCATTGAATATGCATACGAATGTGAAAATATGATTGAATATATATATTACTATTACTGAAAGACAAGTGAAGACTGGTTGAACCGTTGGTTGGAGATTGACTTGACCTGTACAGGATGGTGGGCCGACGGGCTTTCCTTTAAAAAGGGTATGGCGATATCCTCTATTGATCATTAATAAAACGATTAGGAGTCATAAGGAGATTATTATGCCGACGGGCGGCCGACGGGCACAGAGTGACGACTCTTATTGAACCAACGGATATCTTTATGGATTTCTACAACAGCACTATGGATTATCGACTCGAAAAATGCCTTAATAGCCAGTGATTGTACTTGTTCAGTAAGACTATTGTATTAAATTGCATGTGTACGGCATTGTCCTTATGATCTCATAATGGATTTTATTGACATTGACTTGTATGAATTTTCTGATATGAATTGATCTATTGATTTATTGATTACCCTACGCATGATTGATATCAACGAATTTTATCGATGGATTTATTGTTAGTGAATGGATTTATTGATTTATTGATATTGATGGATTTATTGTATTGAATTGATTTATTAATGAATGGATTTACTAACGGATTTACGTGTTTACTGTTACTGTACGATTTCATTGATATTGCATATTGTACATGTCACTGAGCATTGATATTGATACTGATATTGATATGGATATCGATATTGCATTGACTTATGGATACTATTGATTTATTGATATTGATTCATTGATACTTGTACATGTCACTGGATATATTTACTGATATAGATATATAGATATATGGATATATGGATATTTCTACAACAGCACAATGGATATATGGATATTTCTACAACAGTACAATGGATATATGGATATGGATATAACAACACAATGGATACAATGATACATCCAGTGATTGTACTTGTTCAGTAAGACTATTGTATTGTATTGATTCATCGATACTATTGCTTCATTGATACACCATATTGAACTGTTGTATGTGATTCATTGACTGATATGGAATAGGTTTTACTGTATTGATTTGATTTCAACCGTTCTTGCAATGTATTGGTTTGATTGTTTATATGATTTCATACCGATTGATATTATTGACCAGAGATGATTGATTCTATTGATACGATGTTGATTTAACTGATATTATTGAGATGATGATTTTTCTCTATCGATTTGACTGATCGATTTAACTGAGATTCTTCCGAATATAGACTTTTTCTACTATTTATGGTTTCTTCCGAGATTTGACGTATGTACTGATTTATTGAACTTTATGGATTTCTTCCTACTATTTGTCGATTTTTTTACCGATGATTGTGGATTGTATCGATCATGCATTGATTACTGATGTTCGTATCTGCTGCATAGATTCAATGATCATGTGTAAGTGACTGTTATTGATTTGATTGGTTGACATGCATATTGCTTCCGTACTGTGCTTTGATTTTAGTTGTAGGTTTTTGGTGACCTGCTGGGCTTATTGAAGCTCGTTATATGTGATTAACAATTTCAGGTCAGAGCAAGGGAGCAAGAAGTGATGGTTGATCAAGACTGTCAACGAATCCTTTCACTATGGATGCCTGGGACGTCACAATTGGTATCATAGTAAGTGTAGTGAAAGGATTTGATTGATAGTTTGATATAATAGATTGTTTCAAGCGCATCATTTACATAGTGAATGACATGTGATTGAATGAACTGTATGACCGTATGATTTTCGATGAGTTTTGATTTTGATTTGATTTGAGTTTTGATTGGACGAATTTGTTTTGTATTGATTTTGCATTCGAACCCTTAAGGAAAATGTCAAGGACGACATTTTTCTTAAGGTGGGTAGATTGTAAAACTCTTAAAAAGCTGATTTTTTTTTAGTGCTGTTAGTCCCGGACGAACTGGCCTTAGTCCCAGACGAACTGAAGAAAATTGTGAAGAATCTGTCAATTTTGTCTGGACGAACCTAGAAGGGTCGGGACGAACCTGGAAGGGTCAGGACGAACCGAATAGAGAGCATCGTCCAGGGACGAAATAAATTGGAATTAATTTCGTCTGTACGATTCGTGTCCAGAGGAGTTCGTCCCGAGACGATCTGGGCATCGTCTTGGACGATCCTGCTTGATAAGTATCGGATTTGAGATATTTTGGAATCATTTTTGAAGAGAGAGAAAAGGCAGGAGAGAGAAAGAGAAGGAAAGAGAAGGAAAGAGAAGGAAGAAGCTTGGTTTTGGAGCCCACGGAGCGCTTTTCGTCGGACAACGCAGTTGGAAGATTTGTTTATCTCGTAGTAAGGACTCCGAATCCTATTGCTGATTTCAAAGATTTCGAGTTTTGATATTTTTGTGCTCAGTTTTGTGTTTCCGTTACCGAAAAACGTGCATAATTTTGTATTGACGAAAGTTTTACCGCACAACTTTTGATATGTTTCTGATATGACATTTCTACACGATTTGAGTATTTTCTATAAAGTTTCTACCGGGTATTTTGAGTTCTGTGCGATTTTTATCGAATAGAAAATTATCAGGATGTTGAAAACTGTTACTTGAGTACGATAAAAGTTTTATATTATTGTTTTTCATATTCTGTGATAATTTGGTAAATTTTTGAATTTGTGATTTCTGTGTACATTCCGTGTACTGCCGTTATGCCGCCGATTTCTCGTACGACTTCTGATTTTCTGAATTGATGATTTGAATGATTGAATATGCATATGAATGTGAAAATATGATTGAATATATATATTACTATTACTGAAAGACAAGTAAAGACTGGTTGAACCGTTGGTTGGAGATTGACTTAACCTATACAGGATGGTGGGCCGACAGGCTTTCCTTTAAAAAGGGTTTGGCGATATCCTCTATTGATCATTGATACAACGATTGGGAGTCATAAGGAGATTATTATGCCGACGGGCGGCCGACGGGCACAAAGTGACGACTCTTATTGAACCAACGGATATCTTTATGGATTTCTACAACAGCACTATGGATTTCTACAACAGTACTATAGATTATCGACTCGAAAAACGTCTTAATAGCCAGTGATTGTACTTGTTCAGTAAGACTATTGTATTGAATTGCATGTGTAAGGTATTGTCCTTATGATCCCATTATGGATTTTATTGACATTAACTTGTATGGATTTCCTGATATGAATTGATCTATTGATTACTGATTGATTTATTGATTACCCTACGCATGATTGATATCGACGGATTTTATCGATGGATTTATTGTTAGTGAATGGATTTATTGATTTATTGATATTGACGGATTTATTGTATTGAATTGATTTATTAATGTGGATTTACTTACAGATTTACGGGTTTACTATTACTGTATGATTTCATTGATATTGCATATTGTACATGTCACTGAGCATTGATATTGATACTAATATTGATATGGATATCGATATTGTATTGACTTATGGATACTATGGGCATGGATACTATTGATTCATTGATACTTGTACATGTCACTGGATACAGTTACTGATATAGATATATAGATATATGAATATATGGATATTTCTACAACAGCACAATGGATATATGGATATTTCTACAATAGCACAATGGATATATGGATATTTCTACAACAGCACAATGGTTATATGGATATGGATATAACAACACAATAGATACAACGATACATCCAGTGATTGTACTTGTTCAGTAAGACTATTATATTGTATTGATTCATTGATACTATTGCTTCATTGATACACCATATTGAACTGTTGCATGTGATTCATTGACTGATATGGAATATGTTTTACTGTATTGATTTGATTTCAACCGTTCTTGCGATGTATTGGTTTGATTGTTTATATGATTTCATACCGATTGATATTATTGACCAGAGATGATTGATTCTATTGATACGATGTTGATTTAACTGATATTATTGAGACGATGATTTTTCTCTATCGATTTGACTGATCGATTTAACTGAGATTCTTCCGAATATAGACTTTTTCTACTATTTATGGATTCTTCCGAGATTTGACATATGTACTGATTTATTGAACTTTATGGATTTCTTCCTACTGTTTATCGATTCTTTTATCGATGATTGTGGATTGTATCGATCATGCATTGATTACTGATGTCTGTATATGCTGCATAGATTCAATGTTCATGTGTAAGTGACTGTTATTGATTTGATTGGTTGACATGCATATTGTTTCCGTACTGTGCTTTGATTTCAGTTGTAGGTTTTTTGTGACCTGTTGGGCTTATTGAAGCTCATTATATGTGGTTAATAATTTTAGGTCAGAGCAAGGGAGCAAGAAGTGATGGTTGATCAAGATTATCGACGAATCCTTTCACTATGGATGCCTGGGACGTCACAACTTTTATCTTCAACAAAGGTGGGTGATAGATAGGTGATAGGATTAGCTTTGTGTACGACGATGCAACAAAAATTCAGCTGATCAGAGAAAGATTGAAAGCTGCACATAATAGGTAGAATAAGTATTATAATTAAAAAACACAAACTGGCATAATTTCAAGTTGGTGATTTTGTTTATGTCAAAGTCAGACCGATGAAAGATGTCTATAGATTTGGAAGAATTAGTAAGCTGAGTCCAAGGTACATTAAACCTTTTGAGGTTGTTGAGAGGATTGATAGTTCTGCTTACAGGTTATTGTTACCTGATCATATATCTGATATACATAGTGTATTTCATGTATCTTCTTTAAGGAACTGGGTATCTAATTCTGGAAAGAGATTATCTATTAATGATGTGGAGGTTCATCCAAACTTGTGCTATAGAGATGAGCTATATATGATTATAATCTATCTGATTTTGCATATTTCATATTTCATTAATTTTGTGTTTTTTTGTACTTTTTCGATCAAATTTATATTTTTATTACCGAAAAATGATGATAACTTTATTTTGGTAAAACTTTCACCGCATAAATTTTGTATGTTATAAATATTGTGATTACAAATATTTTGAGTATATTTTAAAAATTTTTCGTAGGGTGATTTTGAAAAAGCTGCAATTTTTCAATTCAGAAATTTATTTTGACATTTAAAAATAATATTTTAGTTCAATTAAAGCTTCAAAATGATATTTTACATAACTTGTGATAATTTTATTATGTTTGAAAATTATGAATTTTTACTCGGTAGTATTTATGTTGTCTACTATTGGGATATTTTTTGCAATTTTTGAATTCAGTCTAATTATACTTTAATTAATGAAATACATTGAAAAATATGTTATAAAGTGTTGTGATGTGATGCCGGCGCCATTGGGCAGTCGAGGTGGGATTCTGTTACGTCGGCGCTAATGGGCGGTCGAGGTGGGATTCTATTATGATGGTGCTAGTAGGTGATCGAGGTGAGATTATGTTATAAAGAGTTTGCTTATAATTCAATTCATTCTAGTATTTATTTAATTGTATTTAATTTAAGTATATGATTTAGCACATTATTCTCACTTCTTTTGGTTTTGATTATTGATTTTTGTTTTAGGCTAAGATAGTCTACTGAGTCGTGTTTACTCATTTCTATTTTTGCTTTTATTTTTCAGGCCTGGGAAAGGGTAAGGAGCATGTTGAGTAGTTTGGATAGCACACTCTGATCTGTGTTATAGGCATGTTTTGGTTAGTTTTAATTTTTGTAAGCTTAATTTTTATTTTTATTGTGCTCTCTGTTGCCAAAATTATTGTATATAGATTTCATATTATATATGTTTTGGATGATATATAGAAAAATCATATTGAGATTAACTAGTCTTCCGCTTTATATTGCATTTAATAGTGGCTATGTGCATTATATAAATTATAAATTTTTGTTTTAGTATTTCTCTAACTAGATCTTGGGGTCATTCTTGTCATAATTGAAAGGTATGACCTTCGTGATATCGAGTCATATCAAGTCGGGTTGTGACACTGCCACCACTTGCTCTTTTAGAGTATGTATATTGAAGACCCTATCCACTAGAATCTTTCTGTCAACATATAGGCATGAATTTTAGGGGTAGTAAGTAGAGATCCTATCAGCTGTTTATTCTCTTATGATCTTTCTAGTGAGAATCATATCTACTGCTAGCTTCCAATTGAGGCTACTTTATGGGCATACTTTCTAAGAGGTTTTGTTAGATTCAATATAATTTATGAAAAGGATGACTTTATTGAGAATTTAAAGAAATACTTATGTGAAAGATATATATTTATCTCTAATAGAATTAAATATATAAACTCTTTTATAAATTTTAAGTTCTACTTCTTTGAGTTATTTTAGTGATAAAATTTTTGTGATAGCACCTAATTCAAGAATTCTGATAATTTTTTAATCAGGCTCTTTTTTATCTATTTTATTTTGATGTTGATAATCTATATGTTATTCTTATAAAAAATAACCTAAGTAGCAAATTATACATTAATATGTCTTTAATTAAAAATATTTTTCTATTGAATATCATTTTGAATGATGGAAGTTATAATATTAAGATTAATCTTTATTGTTTTTTAGAGGTTTTGGCTACTCGAGGTGTTCAAATTTTTTTATCTCCATTAGAATGCTAGCCCTAAATGTATTTAATGAGGGTGTGTTAAATGACTTAGGCATCGTTTGGGACGGCTTTTTTACTGATTTCTAAAACGGAGTTTTAATACAAAAATAAAAAAAATTGTACTAAAACTCCATTTTAGAAAGCAATAAAAAAGCCGTCCCAAACGAAGCCTTAGATTATGTTTGATGAGAAGATACCAACGGTCTCATGAGTGCTCTTATTTTTTCATTGAGAATCCTGATCAATTTTTTGTCATAATTTTTTATATTTTCTTTAGAATAGTCCAAATTGGTTTTGATGGCATTGATAGCTTTATTAATAGTTATTGTGTTTATATTTTTGATGAATAAGATCAATTTAAGAGCCAATTGTCTCTCACATCAATGATGTGTAGAAAGAACTATGGTAGAAACCTTGAAGAAATAAACCTTATAGTAATTATTGATCTACTCCCAATATTTGACTTATTTTAAAAGAAAATCCTTGATAGTATTCTTTAAGAGTTTCTCCATCATTTTGGTAAATCATAGAAATATGGGAGGAGTTTTTAATGATTATTTTATTGATGATGAACTAATAAAAAGTCTTGCTAAATTGATAAAAGTATGAATTATTCTATTAGAGAGAGAGAGTAAAATCATGTGTGAGATTATTCCTCGGTAGTTATAGGGATGATGCAATAGAGGACTATATCATAAGTATTTTGAATGTATATGACGTTGTTGTTGTGATCTATATGCTCATATGAGTCAAAGTCCTATAATATGTATCAAATGCATGATCCTAGAGAATTGCATCAGTTAGAGGTGAAGACGCTTAAAACTTGTGGTGAAGGATAAGTTGGTTCCTTTCCCTTAAAGAGAATTATTCATGAACAAAGCATTACTGATCATCTTTTATAGCATTGTAAGGGGTATTAATAAAGTGTATTAATTTAAGCCCTCCATCATTGGCGTGGCGGAGAATTATGGGCTAGCTAGGTGATTTGAGAAGGATGGGTTGAATTGGAAATGTTCTGGGGAATGTAAAGAGATTGTGGTGGACGGAGAGGTGTCATATGAGGAGCAATTACTTTAGCGACATCAAATGGATCAACCCCAAACCATTGTTGATTTTATGATGAAAGAATCTCATCATATTATGTTAGTAATCAGGTAACAATAATCAGAAGATAGAAGTCGATCTGTTCGATTTCAATACAAATACAAAATTTGGAGATAGTTTGGTCGTCCAATTATTGTTCTAAAGTATTCAATTATATTTCAAGTACTCAATTTGAGCTAATTTGAACTTGGATTGGATTCCTTATTTCATTCACATATTCAATTCAAATAAAATTTATTGAAATCAGAGTTCGAATTGTACTGAATTTAATTTTTTAAATTCTTAATTTCATGCAAGCTAGTCACCTCTAAAGTCTATTTTATAACAACCAATTATAATATAAAATGAATGAAACAAGCTCTTCAATGAAACTAAAAATCAAGACATGTACTAAGGAAATAAGCAAATCAAGTAACAATGATTTCTTTTTCAATCAAAAGGAAAAAATACATATAAATAAGTTTAAATAACTAAAAAGGGTATAATCTCAAAAGTAATAGCTTAGTATTTGGCAGGTAACATACCAAAATAAGCAAAACTTCTAAGGATGACTCAATTTGTAAGAACTATAAACTTCCAACTATCAAGAGGAGATGACTTCTTGATATCCTCCGACATCGTCATGATAGTATATGGCAAATGATATTAAAGAACAAAACCTTAAAACAAACAAGTACATAGCTCATTTTGATCTGTTGGTTGAGAGCTTTAGCTACCCATGAAGAAATCTTGGGTTGAAAGCTTGTATATGTGACATGTGTGTAAGTTTGCCTATATTGACTCAAATATCTCAAAAGAAAAAAGTTTCATCTATAAATTTGCTTACTATAACATACAATGCATCATAGATAAAAATTTTAAGGCTGAAAAGAACGTGCATAACATAAGAAGTGGAAAATCAAACTTTCAAAAGATGGCCAGCAACATGAAATTAAGATGGTAAACATTTGATAACAACAACATCAAGCCTTTATATAACTAGGTGAGGTCGGTTATATAAATCTTTTTTTTTTTTTCATAGTATCCTTTAAGAGCCAAATACTCATTTAAATATAATAAAAAGATCATTTTTAATACATCTAACTAAGCCTTTTTAAGTCTACAATTATCTTTGTTAAAATAAAAATTTTCTTTTTGAGCAATATACCAACTCTCTTAGTTGGTTGCTTGGCCCATAAGAAATTGAAAGAGGCGAAGAAGAGAGAAAAGAGAAAAGTCTTTGGATCATATTTATCAACCATCCTTGTGATAGATTTTGTTCTATTCATTATTAGTGACTAATCTCTTATTTTTATTTTCAATGATTTTAATTTCTATGAATTTTATCTCTTCTAAATCTGCCAAAAATACATGATCTCTTGATTTCATAAGTTTTCATCATTCAAGTTTAGATGTTGAAAATTTGATCAATCTGAATGATTTAATATGATTTTATTGCATTTTAAATGAAGTACTGAATAATATCAAATACATAATATGGTAAATTCACGTGATTCACTAATTGAGAGTCATAAAGAGCTAGACATTCATTGGGAGTTATAATGAGTCGGAGCAATTGATTCATGTGATTCAATGGGGAGTTATATATATTTGCAAATATCTTTGCCTCACCCCATTGACTCCCTCACTTGGTTGCTTGGCTAGGAAGCAGGGGGGGTGGCGCCCCATAAGAAAAAAAAAATTGTAAGCAGGATGAGAATTCTAAGCTTTTTACAATTACCGAGAGTTGCCAGAATCTCGCTAGATAACGCATTCTGCCGAAGATGAAGCAGATCAAGCTGCTTCGATTGACCTATAGTTCCTGGGATTCTCCCACATAACTGGTTTCCAAAAAAAATCTACCATTTGCAACTTCAAACTGTTGCTAATCACAGCCGGAATTTCGCTGGTGAACTAGTTTTCGTAAAGGTACAACACTTCTAAGCGCTGCATCAAGCTGATCTCCTCCGGGATTCCTCCAATGATATTATTATGGAACAGAGTTAGTGTCTCCAGCTTGCTGAGATTTTCGAATTCACTGGGAATGAAAAAAGAGAAGCTATTGTTATTAAGAATGAGATTAGTGAGCTCCATCAGAAATTTGAGCTCCGAAGGAATGAAACCAGAGAAGCTATTGTTAGAAAGATCTAGATATCAAAGATTCAGAGTGTCATGCATTGTACTATCATCACCAGAATCTAGTCGTTGAAGTTGTTGTCAGAGGCCATGAAATGCTCCAGGCTAGTTTAACTCCTCCGACGGAGATATTCTGGCAGATTGCCGGAGAGCTGGTCCCGCCAAAACAAGGAAATTAAGTTCCGGCAAGTCACCAAGCTCCTCCGGGAACCCACTAAGGAGTCGGTTTATAGACAAGTCAAGCACACTGAGCTGGCTCAACCTGCCGAGTGATACCGGTATTGAACCGTACAGTACGTTTCTCATCACATTAAGGTATTCTAGTTGAGTTAACTCACCGACTAACACAACTCATATTGACCTGTTGGTTGAGAATTTAAGCTACCAACTATGAGGTCTTGAGTTCGAGTCTTTGTGTATGTGATGTGTGTGTGAGTTTGTCTTAATTGACCTAAAAGTCCAAAAAAAAAAAACTCACTGACTGAACTTGGTATAAAACCGTTAAGTGAGTTGTTAGCCATATTCAAAGTTTATATCTGAGAAAGATCGCCGAGATCTGGTGGAATACTTCCGGTGAGCTAATTACCGGCGAGGGCGAGCACGGTGAGTTCCTGCATGCATGGGATGAAGCATCCTTTAATTTAGGCCTCCCCTAAATATATTTTTTGGCTCTGTCACTGCTATGAAGATATTGAAAATGGGGAAGAAGAGAGAGGAAAGAGAAAGATCTTTGGGTCATATTTGTTAGTCATCCCTGTTACAAATTTTATTTTATTCGTTATAAGTGACTAATGTCTTATTTCTGTTTTCAATGATTTTTATTTCTATGAATTGTATCTCTCATAAATCTGCCAAAAATATATTATCTCCTGATTGCATAAGCTTTCACCAATCAAGTTTAGATATATTATATATTTGATCATTCTGAATAATTTGATATTATTTTATTACATTTTAAATGAAGTACTGAATGATATCATATATTACATTGTAAATAAAGTACTCAATGATATCAAATACATGATATGACAACACGTGATACTCTACTGATCCATGTGACTAACTGATTGTTAGTCATAAGAAGCTAGACATTGATTGAGAGTTATAAGGAGTCGAGATGACTGATTCACATGATTCATTGGGAGTTATAAGGAGAACATTGATTGAGAGTTATAAGGGACGACTGATTGAGAGTTATAAGTGCATGAACAAGACACTCTTAAGATACACTCATTGAATGTCTGAATACTGATACCGACACTGATACAAATATCGTACTGATATTATGACTGACATTAATATTACTTTCTATCATTAACATTATTTAACATTATTGATCATGACACTAATATTATTATTGGCATTAATACTCTTGATTATTACTGATATTATAATTGATGATGTAATGGATTGAGATGTGATGAACTATAGAAGGATAAATTGATACTATGATTGATGATTTAATGAATTGAGTTATAAGGGTGACTGATTGGGACTCATAAGTGCAAAAGCAAGATACTCCTTAGATACACTCATTGAATATTTGAATATTAATACCAATACTGCTACCAATACTATATTAATATGGTGACAGACACTAATACAATTTTTATCATTAACACTTATAATGTTATTGATCATGATCCTAATATTGTTATTAGCATTAATGTCGTTGAATGTTATTGATATTGTGATTGATAATGTAATGGATTAAGATGTTATGAATTATATAATGATAAATTGATACTGATAATTAGTATAGACATTAATGCATATATTTTTTATATGATTTATAACCTATTGTTCTCTTTTATCTTGAATTGCTTTTAGTTGTAAGATTTTAGTTACTTATTACGTTGTGCTTATTACATAGTTTTACATATTTTCAAAAAATGGTAAGGATCATATGATATGAGACTTCGGACAAGACAAAAATATAATCATATTTTTTTTTATGTTCATTAATAAGTTCTAATTAAATGATTAAAATGAAAGACATATGTAATTCTTTCAATATATATCTTGGAATATGATAGTGATAAGGGGTGATGTCACATCTATTATTATCAATGATGGCCTGGCAACCCTTCGTAAAAACTTTTATCTTTTGGGTGGGAGAAAATCCCTCTCATATGTTCTTTAAATATTTCTAAGTGGACCTTCTATAATGTGTAATTGAATTTTGACAGTAAGAGGCATTTGAGGTACAATCTAATAAGCTCATTTGTATAATTCACATCCAATGATTGTAAATGTCAAAGCTTCTCTTCAAAGGTAGATGAAAGTAGTTGGATCTTCAAGTAAAGTCCCATTCTATAAGAAGAATTAGATAGTATTAATTTAAGAGGACTTACTTGATTCATCAAAGGATTGTATTAATCAAAGACTCTAAGCAAAGAAGTATTGGTTCTTGCAAAAAGAACCTATATATTCTAGCTTCTGCTCATCAAAGAGTTTAGAACTAACTTGAACTATCTATGAAGAATGCTCATCTAATATAAGGATACAAGTTAGGTCTTCCACAGGGAAGTCTTCACATTAGATGTCAAAATTATTAATGTAAAGGGTCACTAACATGTGTGGTTGAGCTTGTTTGAGGTAACATAATTGTGTTACTTACTAATTTCCACACACTGCACTGATCAAGGTTTGAATTTGGAAGTTTAAATAAAAATGTGGCATAGAAATGATAATGGCAAAGATTGAGTAGAAAGCCTTTAAAAGATGACATTATATGATGATTCTTACATGGTTATTATGAATTGGATTAAATAAATCACTTTCTGGAAGAATTTCTCTAAGTGTGATAGGGAGATTAATTATCACTTTCAATCATATTAGTTAGTTATCAAACTCATACAATGGCTCAACAACAAGCTAAAGCTTGTCCCTAATCTAGCCTATATTAAGAACAATTGAGTAGAATAGGACATCGATAAAACTCTTATTATATATTAGAATTCTAAAAAACCTATGCTAGTAACAAGTGGGTCTTGATGCAGAATTTAGACCCCTTCCAAGTCAAAGTTATCAAAACTAATAGGTTGATCAATACAAGATTGCTTCTACATTGGCACTTCAACAATGGCAATGAATATTTGATTTGATAGTAGCATGCATCCAATGATGATTTCTATTTTAACAACTATTTGGTCTTGTTGTTACTTTTGTTCTTGTTGCCGCCTAATGGGAGTAATGTTTGCCTAGGTGGGTTGGTTTTATATAAATAAATCAATATATTCCTGTTGAATTAGTCTCTCAATTTCTTTTTTGTGCTACTTGCATGCTTCAATGACGTGTTCATCACTTTGGTGGAAGTGATAATTTTACTCTTACTTTTTTAGTTTAGTTAAATGGATTTAGCCACAACAATTTCATATTGGATGATCATCAAGATATTACCACAACAATTTCTTCTGGTCAAGATCATATCTCTGGTGCAATGGTTGACGGGGTGCGGTCATGATTCGGCTTTTACTCCTTTTGTTAGGATGGTTGATTAGCAATTCTTTGTGCATACTCGTGCTTGCCTATGGGCCACTCAAATGACTTTTGATGGGTATTAATGCCCTTGTTGGCTAAGACTTATGCATTTACATGGTGGATCAAGTCAGCATATGGGTGGATAGTATTCTGCATTAATAATGAATTGAAAGGCCAATGACGAAGGCCTCCGAAGAAGATCCCTCTTAACAACTAAGAATTACTCTTGGGATTCGGCGAGCTTCAGAAGATAACATATGAAAGTACTTAAATATTTTTTAATATTTAAAAAATATATATATTTTTTAATATTAAAAAAACATCTGAAAGTACTCTTTGTGTGACTCTCCCTCATTTTGATGAATTCAAAAGAGGTGGGAAGACTCCTTGATAAGTCTTTGATTTGTAATAAATTATTTGACAAAGAGTTTAGTAATTTTGGCAAAGATGTAGATGGTCCTTATGGGAAGAGAGTATAACCCCGTGCAAGCTTTTCCTTTTAAGGGTAGCAATGAAGAGTTGATAGAGGAGTGCATCTAAGGCTTGTTGAATGTGCATAATAGTCCTACAATGATATATGCTTTCATAAGGGTTAAATACCCCATCATAAAAAGTATATATTCAAAAGATTAAACCATGTTGGATTGGGGTGTTAAAGGATAGCTTTAAAAACTAAAATAAAGAGGGAGATGAATTCCACCCCTTAAGAGAAATTCCTCTTACACTAAAAATCATAGCTAGTCATAGTGGACATGAGGGGTGTCAGATAGGCGATTGTCAATGTAGCATAGGCTCGGAGGGCTACATAGGCTGGTGAGTAGAGCTTGCCCTATTGAATGGATCGATGTCTTGTTCCGACAAATAAGGAACCCGTGCTTGAATGTGATGTAATCTATACTAGTGTTCTTAACCTAAACAACCTAATTTGGTAGTTGATCTTGAAAGCGACAAGTCCCTTTGCACTGCACTAGTGCTAGTTGTGGAGCCCCTAGGAGCTAAAGGATTTTATTCTAAGATTCCTACATCTTATGAATGTGATCTACCAAGAACACATTTAACATGCCTTCACCAGTAGCGTTATGCCTATCAGAGTAAAAAGAGACGAACGTATGGCATCCCTGATTTAAAGATTGGTACCCTGAATGATAAGTGTAAGAGCAGAACACTCCATTATTATGTTTACTACATATGTAGACAATTGAATAGGCTTCCATAGGGCTTGCAAGTGGGATTGTTTCTATAGATGACACCAAACTATTGCATGCTAAAACATTTAAGATTGTTAAGAGAGTTTTTTGTTCTAGCTTTGCACGAATATCCCTCACATAAACATATAAATGAAAAATGCTTATGAGACACCATAGTTTTTACAAGGAACCCATGAAGGGGAAAAATTATAAGGCTTTCCCGAGTTAAAATAATTTCACTAGGTGAGTATTGATTAAAAAGAATATCCCATCTTTAGATAATGCGGGATTAAAAGAGTGTAAGTTTCTAGTATTAAATATCACAAAGTTGGTGGGGGTTGAGAGGCCTTCAAACGATTGTGATATAGTGACTACAATTTGATAATGAAGATTTGGTGGAAGCAAAGCAACAATTGTGTTCCAACGATAGCAGTACTATAATGATTGAGGTCAAGTGATGGTGGTCATATATCGATAGCCCAACAATGGCAGTGGTCCAAAATGGCGATTCGATGATGGTGGTGGTCTTATGATGGATGTTGGGCGGTGGCAGTTTAATGAAGGTGGTTGAGCAATGATGTTCAAGTGATAGTCAAACAACGACTCTCAAGAAATGGTCCAACAACAATTGTTAGACGGTGGACCAATAAACCGATGGTGTCCAATGATGATGATCTGATGGCAATCATTGAGCAACGGTCTGACAACGGTAATCTTATAGCGGTTTAAGATTAGTAATCAGGCGACAGTCTGACGACAACAATCAACTAATAATCTGATGGTGTCAATTAGATAATAGTTTGACGACGACAATTAGGTGGTAGTCTAGTGGTGATGATCAAACTATGGTGGGCCGACATCAATGGTCTAATCAGTATTGATAGATGATGGTCCAATAACGAATGTCAGACAATAATTTAATGGCGACAATTGAGCTGTGGTTTAGATTATAAACCCCTCTTTTAGCATTTAAGTATTTTAATGATGTCAGAATTAAGTAATTTGTGGCTCATTTGAATCATCCTATCAAGACACTTGATTAGTATAATTTGGCCCTGCAATTAATACTCTTTTTTTTTCATTTATGCTTCAAGTGCTAGATCTGAGCTCATTTGGACTCAAATCAGAACACTTCTGTGCATTTGAGCTCATCTTATCAAGCTAACCATTTTAACTATAAGTTTCATGAAACCAAAGTTCAGATAATCTAGAGCTAAATTTTGAAAGCTTTTCTCTTCAATTTGCATCAAGATCATGCCCAATCAAGCTGATTTTTCTACAACATATCAATTATAAAAAACACGACATCAAATATTTTCCTTCATAAAAATCTTTGAGGCATAAGTCATCCATAATATGATTTATTTCCTAAATTTTGCAATTATAATTGATAGTCAATGTAATACCATACTCCACCTACAATTTTAATGGGGTTTTAATTAAATTCATTTTCAGTCTTTATCCTTCATCATCTTTTTCCATAAGTTCCATTTTTTCTATGTTTTTTATATTTAATTGACGAATACAATAGCAATTAATAAAACAGAGACTTGCATCTTGGATTTGTTAGGTAAAGAGTCTATGTCCTCATCAGCAGATTTGCTTAAGTTATAATGCTTTATGATAGGAAATCCACCTTAAGCTATCTTCATATTTAGTTATTATTTGTGAAGCCTAAAATAGTTCTAAATTTATTCTTCAATTGCCAAATGCAACTAATGACTATTTTTATATGATTTTAATCTATGTCATATCAGAACTTATAAGACTTAACAAAGCAATCTAATTGGTTGGTTAATGCAAGCTACTCAATGTATGTTATGACCTTTTATTTGTTGAGGGGATTTATATTCAAGTCAAATCAACTAATCAAACTAAATTTATCGCCTTCATTTCATTTAGAATCACTCAATTTGATTTTAGGCTTTGTTTGAGACAACTTTCTTACTGCTTTGTAAAACAACTGTAAAGAAAGTAACTTTTAAAGGATGTTGTAGAAAGCAGCTTCCTAGATTATCATTAAGGGTCGAGATCTAAAGTAGACTCATGTGAGATTCAACTTGCTTTCAAATTTGATAAATTTATCAAACTTGTTGATTGAATGCTCGAATTTAACATCTTGATCTAAAAAATAGAATCCCCTCAAACTATTGTCATTCTATCTTTTGGTCCTATATATCCTTGTGGATAACAAGGATAATGAGTAGCCAAAAAAGGAAGAAAATGAGAAGGAACTTGTTAATCACGTTTACCAATATCTAGAAATCCATTATGATAATATAGATCACATTTGTAGTTATGGAAATCCCATCCTTTATTTACATATAAAACATGTGAATGTTGATTACATCAAGTTCAAAATGAGATAATATGGTTTGACGGTTTGTTTGAAATGACTACAGCTTTTTATGAAGATGATTGTATAATTATTATGATGAAAGTAATTTCTTTAAAAGTTGTTGTAAAAAAAAATTCCTACTACATTAATTTCTTAAAAGCAACGAGAATACAGTAGCTTAATGAAATAATGATTGTTATCTGATACATTGTTTAAAATTGTGCAATATGAGGCTCGCCTTGAGGTCCGCCTTAGCGCAATTCCAATGAAAAATACCTTGAGGCTTACGCCTCAAGCTTTTTTATGAGGCTCACGCCTCAGCTTGATTCAGGCCCGCCTTAAGGCGCGCCTCGCCTTACTAGAGTGAGGCGTACGCCTCAACCGATTAATATATTTTTTTTATTAAAACTTACAAAAATCATAAACTAAAGCCCCTAACAAATCACTTCTTCATGCACCCTCAAGCCGCAACTTCCTCTCAATAGCCTCAACCTATTGCCCACCTCCTTTGCCGTAGTCACCATGATCATAGCCACCACCCACTACCACCTATAAAAATTTTGGAGTATTATTCACATCTTTATGTTGAAGACAAACATTTATAAAAGAAAAAGATAATTGAAATAAATGAAGAAGAAACAAATTAAGAGGCATTGAACACCATAGGATGAGACAGGGGAGAGATCAAATTGTTATGACAATGACTTAAATAAAGACTCCTCATTAATGACATTGCAGATGATTTCTGAGTTGTTGCCAATTATGTTAGCTTTTTTTATGAATTGAATGTAGATGAGTAGAGAACTAAGAAAAAATGAATTTGGAATTGAACTTAATGCTATATGATACTTTTACGTTATTATAATATTTTATGTTGTTTTGTTCTTGTAATATTTAGATTTCAATTCTGTTTCACATAATCTATCACTTTTCACTTTACGTCTCGTGTAATTTATGTTTCATATGCATGTCAATTTGTTACTTCATAGTCAAAAGAAAGTTAATATGTTATTATTTAACATATTATTTGAGTATTATGTAAAAATTCACTTTTAACATTTATTTTCAATTTACGCAATTTTTTAATTTTGAGGCTTATGCCTCAAAACGCCTTGAGGCTTACGCCTCGCCTTACAAAAGAAAAATGCCTCAATACCCGATTACGTAATTTTAAACCTTAATCTAATAAGCAAAGAATCGAAAAAGTATCCAAAAAAATCCTAAATTTCAACTTAGTAAAATATGATATGCTCACTAAATCAATTCTACATACTCTTAATAGGAATATCAAATTTTGAATATTAAATATCAAAATTAGACTTTCTAAGTAAAGTTTCCTCTTGAGAGGGCATGTAAAAGAATAAATTTATTTAATTATTTCCCTTATGTATAAGAAACCTCTTTAATTATTAGATATGTATTGAATTGAATTGTCATGACAAAATCATCATAACTTATATGAATCAAATCATTCAACTTGTTATATATTTTGTTGATTTAATAAAAAAGTCACAACTATCATTCAAACATCATACATGATAGAAGATGATATTGTCCTCTTTCTATTCTTCTTTTTCAACACTTCATTGAATATAAATATTAAAGTTTTTGATATAAAGGGAATATGTCAATATATATAAAATATTTATCTAAAATTGATATAAATTAAAAATTATTTCAACAAAAATAAAATATTTTTTAAAATATAATTTAAAATTTTTATAGTTTATACATTTTTTTATTTTTAAATAAACATTTTTAATTGATATATTATATATAAGAAAAAAAAAATCCTCTTCAAGTGACTTAGCACATCTCTTTCCAAACAACCAAATAAGTCAAAGTGATCACATAAAGTAGCCCCACTGTGGGAACAGAATATGATGTTATCCATTTTACCATTATGAACAAATATGCTAGTAAAACAATTCATAGTGGAATCACTATAGCATATAAAACTATTGAAAACACAAGTTCTTCTTTTCTTAGGGGTAAGTAAAGGGACTTCCTTTTTATGAATAAAGCTATAGACCCCACCAAATAAATTCATATTTATAATGGTTATTTTTATTCATATGGGCCATATTAACAACCAAAGATATGAAAAGTTTTATTTACAAAGGCAAAAAATAAAAGAAACTTTTGACTTTATATGATTTATAATGTATATAATGTACATAATCATATAAATATATCAATTTTTTCTTTAAAAAATGTTTGAAAGTTATTTTCAAACAAAATTGCCCTTCATCGTGGTATGATTTTCCTTGAATGTTCGTCCCTACGGTTTGTGACAATCACACTCAAGATATACTTTTTTTTTTTTTTTTTGAATCAAGAAAGCTGAAGAGCTTTATTAATGTAAATAAAAATATGCTTTACACTCTACTAGCATCCGACTCCTCTAACAAGCTAATGAAGGAAGGAGGGATTTTGCTCAAAGTAACATCATTCCAAATAAAAGAACTAAAGCAGGCATAGTTAGCACAATGATCAGCTAACTTATTGCTGCCCCTATCAACACAATTAAAAACAACAAATTGAAAATCTTTAATGAAAGAGAGGTCAATCGAATCATTACCACCTTTCTCCACCACTCCCTTGATGAATTTGATTACATTCATGTTGTCCCCTTCAATGATTATACCTTTATAATCCAACATCCAATCTTTAATCACAAGCTTCATAGCAATGATGGATTGAAGTTCTAAGGCTGCTGAATCCCAGTGTATAAGAGCTTTGCCAAAAGCCAATAAGAACCTCCCGTAATGAAAGAGATCTTTTATTTGGGTGGAAGAAAATACGAGTGAAAAACTCGAAAAATAATTCTTCATTCCATAATCAAGTACTTAGCATTACAAGAGACTTCCTATTTATAGAAATAAGAGGGAGAGACCAAAATATACAAATCTATTAACACATATTTACCTACCAACATTACTATTACTTATAATTAGTATCACACTAATCACCATCATCATTATCACACATTATCACACATACTATAATTACTATACATACCACTATTATCATACTTATCACCAGTCCTAGTAATATAAAATCCCTTCATGAGCAATGGCACAAGAAATAGCCCAATACCATTATCAACCTTAAGAACATAAAGTCAATTCATGAACCAATATAAGAAATTACCCTATATATATAGGATTCTCATTTATATGCAATATAAAGTACCCAAACTTACAATAAATTTTTTAGGCTTTTTTTGGACAGCTTTCTTACTGCTTTATAAAGCAATTTTTATACTAAAAAACTAGCTCATAAAACGGTAAGAAAGTTGTCACAAATAAAACCTTAAATACACATACGTCTCCTTCATCATAAGTTTCTTAGCTTTACATAGTCTATAATTTATGAATCGAAAAAGATGTTTCATCGTCTTCACAGGTTAAAAAGACAAATTTAAAAGACTGCACAGAGAAGCTACTTCAATATCATTTCAAATATTTAACAATACTCCTCCCTTTCATGCAAATGTATTTTCTTCAAATATAAAATACAGCTCGTTAAAATATAATAAAATAATATAAATTGTCATGCTATTCTCTCCCTCTTAAACTATTCCACCTGATAGAATACAAGTGTTGATAATGTTAAAAAGAAATTTAAAATATAAATATAGCAAGAAAATATAATATTCAACAACAATACTACAACAACAACAACAACAAGCCTTTGTCCCACTACGTGGGGTCGGCTACATGAATATTTTTTCGCCATTGTGTCCGGTTAAAAGTCAAATTCTCATTTAAATCTAATAAAGAAATATCATTTCTAATATTTTCTAACCAAGTACCTCTATCTTTCTTAACATAAGTCAAATCTAATACCTCAACTTTACTAACCGGGTCATCGGAAGGCCTCCGTTTAATGTGACCAAACCATCTAAGGTGACTCTCTCTAATCTTATTTTCCAGTGGAGCTACTCCAGCGTTTTAATGTATATGCTCATTTTGTATCCTATATCCACTCATCCACCTATGCATCCTCATCTCTGCAACATTTAACTTAGTATTATGCTTCGCTTTTAATGGCCGAGCAAATATAAAAATGCAACAATATTAAAAAAAAAAGGAAAATATACATCAAACAAAATAATTCCTGATATAATTAAATTCAAATGTCTAGCGAAATGTTTTAAAGAGGCTTAGATTTTATTTGAGATAATTTTCATACTGCTTTTTAGGGTAGCTTTCTAGTCCAAATTTTTTTAAAAAGCAATGAAAAAACAGTAATAAAAACTGTCACAACGAGAAACTATGACGAGCAGACGCCGAACTCCAGAGTCCAATTAAACGCATCATATCACCCAATACACAGCTGTGTATTGATACATAGTATGTGTATTGGTCCAGTACACAGCTATGTATCAATACACATGACGTGGCACACTCTGATTGGCATCCAGACGCCGTTCGATGCCCGCACGATTTAATTTCTCCACAAACAAAGCCTTAGATCCCATCAAGGACGAAGACAAGCAGGCAACAAGCTCTTGATTCCTTGTAAATAAAAGAAGGAAATTTTTTTAAAATAAAGAAATGTAATAATAAGCCAGGGAATAAAATTTGGGAGGAACAAAGATATAAAGGGAATATGGATGCAAGGACAATCTCAACGAAGAAGTTTAAAAAAATAGAAGAAACGCTAAATTAACCTCACAAGGAAACCATGCAACTAGGACTTTTTGCTCTGATATCAAATTGGAGGGTAAAAAAATGAGAAATTATAATATCATCTTAATATAAGGACTATCAAATCCTAAAGAACAAGAAAACCATCACATTGCTAACAAAATAATCTATTCATTGTATAAAAATATGAGATTCAACCCATAATCAAACGATTATTAGTTAAGCAAGCAAGACAAATGAACTTTGTAGAAAGTTTTAGTATGCAAACTGTAATAATTAACCATATGAGTATGCATAAAATATTCAATTTTAAAAAACATGGCATACCAAAAATATGTAAAACAAAAACTCAGAATATATAGAATATATGTAAATAAAAAATACAGAATAATTTTAGTATAAATTCTATAAAAAAAAAACAGCTCACTAAACACTTAAAAAATTGTTTTGTCAATATTACAAAAGATTCAACCAAGAATCACATAAAAATTTTTAGCCTGACTGATTTATTGAGGGTTATAGTGGCAAAGTTCAAGAGAATTATGGATTTTTTTTATTAAATAAAATTGAAACACATGCATTTTAAAAATATAGCGTAGAATAAACACTTTATCTTACATTAAAATAAACAGCCCACTTAAGACTATAGTGATGAGCTACTTGAGATATAGAAAACAACAATGCACACTACCAATATTCCAAAAGAAATAAGCTGATACAAAAAGCTTCAAAGAAGTAGAGCTCGTGCGATGATTTCAAGTAAAGAAAATTTTATTTGAAATAATGATTAGATGAGCATCAGATAGCTGAAAGACCAATCGCTAGCAAAGCATATAAGAGGGAGAAACAGGTACCTTAAAAAGAGGCCCTTCATCTATTAGCTCTTGTAATCAGGAATCTTGTAATCAGGAATGTCCCTGAGGCCGAGCTTGGAGAGAACAAGACAGTAGGAATCCCAGTCTGTTCTTCGGAGATACTTCAGCAGTTTCTTTCTTAGTTGAACCATTTCATGGAGTCCTTTCCGGGAATGCTTGTCCTGTGTGGTTTTAGAAATTATAATTCATGCACAATACAGAAATTTGAATTTTAGCTTCATAAAAAGAGAAAAAAAAGTTTATAGTAATTTACCTTTTTATGTAAAACTGATGATAAATGCTTGATTTTGGTTGTGAGCTGAGCAACTACAGAACAGAGAATGATAATAATTCACCAGATTTGTTTATCAAATTGGCTTCAACAAGAAAGTAAAAACAGGAATTACAAAAATGCGAATAGAGAATTCACACATGAAGAAGGAATTTTCGAGTTCAAATGGTTAATGGCTAAGGTGAGACCATCATCTTATTTTGGAATCTGATGCAATCATTGGCAGAAGAGATGAAAACAAAGAATAGTCATGCAGAATCCTACATCTCACTAAAGTAGAAGAAGATCACAGTATTATGTTTGACCGGTACAGCCGGAACACGCGGGACCGGCTCAGGCGCGAAGGAGACGCCACTCTCCGCCTCCTGCTACAGCCGTACAAGCCGCATGAGCTGACAGAGCTTTTTCAGGAAGGATTTTTGAGGGATTTGGGAGGAAAATTTGAATGTAGTGACTGTTTAGGGATTTCCTTTTGATTTGTAAGCATTAAATACTTTGTTTTCCTAGGATTAGGACATCTTGAATTTGGCTGAAATTTGAGATCTCTTAGATTTAGGTTTTCTTTGGGCTCTAGCGGCATCTAGAGATTTGGGAGAGATCGGTCCTCCTCTCGAATAGAGTATTAATTGTATCTTGCTATTCTCAGTTTCCCTTTCATAAAAAAAATTCATATTATCTACTGTTTTTTTGTGATTTTGTGCAGATTTTTGTGAAGAATTCTCGCTGTTTTTAGAAGATTGATAGGAAATACTTGCGATCTACAAGTGCTTCCTATCATATTGCTAGCCGAGTTAAGTCCTCTTCTCCATTTTCTTAATGTTCTTAATGGAATATTGCTCTTTGTACCAAGAATTTACACAAGATGGGGAATAATCAAGAAAAGCAACCATCGCCGAGCTTCAAAATACTCATATGCCTGAAGGCTCGGAAATCCTCAAAGATAGCTGAAAAGAAGGCATCCCAGACCGTATCAATGAGACAGAAACTGAAAGGAAGAAATAAACAAGACCATGTTTGGAACCGTTTGTATAAACTGTTACTTGTTTGCTGTATTTTTCCGAGAAAACAGAAAGCATGCTCAGGAAACAAATTTTGGCGTGCTTTATTTTATTATTTTTTTTAATTTCATGTTTAAGAAAACTAAGGAAATATTATAGAAGTAATCTCATTAGTTCTAAAGTACTGCATCATTAAATCGAATATATTTATTTGATGTGGTTTTAAGTGTACAGCATTTGGGATCAATTTCCGCTTAAAACAGATCCTAAAAACATTAATATTCCAAATTTTGACTAATTTCAGGAGGTCCGATAAAATCTTTAACTAAAGTCAAGAGTTTCACCCAAAAAACATAGGGTTTTAAACAAAACTTCACTAAAACTCTTGAAAGGTCATCAATGTTCAATTAGAATACTATCAATACGGCTCGATCAAATTTCATCTGTCAAAAATTGAACCCTAATTAGATAATCCTCTTTATTTATTCCTTAAAAGAAAAGGATGAAATTGGTCGCCTATTTTTTTTTTTTAAAGACCAAAATAGTCCCTTACTATGTACAAATATCAATTTGGTCGCTTGAACTCTTTAAATAGGGACCAAATTGAACTTTTGATGGGATTATTATATCCCTATTTAAAAAAGTCAAGAGACAAAAAAGAACTTTTAAAAAGTCAATGACCATTTTGATCCTTCTTAAAGCATTAAGGAACCATTTTAATCCTTATCTTATTCCTTAAATATAATTTTTATAATATTTCATAATAAATAAGAAATCGAAATTGATGAAATTATCAAATCACCAAACTAAAGATTTTACAAAGGATTAAATTTGAGTTCTAAAACGAAGCATTCAACAATAACGACATCAAGCCTTTATCCCACTGCATGTTTGCGTGAGGTTGGAGTTTAAAGGCAAGCAGCATTGCGTGTGAAAAATATTCTAATAATATTTTAGATATAATTGAAATAGATCATAATTATAGGTCAAAATAGTAACTATATGTAATGAAAGAAGAGCATCATTAAGTTTATTTAAAAAATTTAGAATACTCATAAGTTTAATGTTAATCACAATTTTTTTTTGAAACATATCATAATAAATTACTCACGGCATTCAGAACTATTAATTAAGCTAATAATGAAATTGATAGAAAATACTTGAGTTCGCAAGTAATCCTATCGGATCTACTTGAGTTCACAAGCAAACCTAACAATAATCGATAAAAACAGCGAGAAAACAAAGCGAAATTATGGTGGAAGAACAATCATACGATAGCAAATCTTATAGAAAGCAAAGCAAACAAAAACAAAGCAAAGATACAAGAGATCCTCAATTCGAGAGCAGGATCGTCTCTCCCAAATCTCTAGACAAAAGAGTCTAGAGCCCAAGTCACCAAGAAATCCTAATTACAATCAATCCAAACATAATCTTCCCTAATCCTCCCCTCCTCTTTAATACAAAAGTTCTAATCTAATTTCCCTCCCAAACCCTAGTCACCCACTCCTTTTCAATTTGAAATCGTTTGGACCAGTGGAACCCATCCCTTTGGGCGGAACGAACCAAAGGAGGCGGACTGTTTCCACCTCCTATACACGAGCTGTTCAGTGTGAATCGACCTATCAATACCGCCCTCCCAAATAATCACCTTGTCCTCAAGGTGAAAATCAGAAAACTGATATTTCACCCTCTCGTATGGCTCCCACATGGCCTCGTAGCAGGAAAGTTCTTCCACTTGATCAACACTTATTTAGTTCCATCTTCTTTCTAGCGAACCCCCATCAATTCTAAGGGTTCCAGAACCACCTTTAAATCCTAAGTAAGTGTCACCGGTAACTCGGGGTTGGTTGTATAGTCACCAATGGCCTTTCTCAACTGTTATACATGAAAAACCAGATGTATAATTGCCGTTGGTGGTAGTTTCAGCCGATATGCTACTGCTCTGATCTTCTCCAGCACTTCATAAGGCACAAAGCACCTTGGAGCAAGCTTCTCATTTCTCCTGTTGGCGACGGTCTTCTATCTATAAGGTCGGAGCTTCAAGAACACCCTCTCCCCCACTTCAAACTGGATGTCCTTCCTATGCCCATCAGCTTGTTTCTTCATTATCTATTGAGCCCTCAGAGATGTCTCTTCAACTCTTCTAGCACTCTATCCCTCTCCTCTAAGTACTCCTCGACTGAAGAAACTGGAGTACTGCTACTCCCAAAGTGCACCAAGTGGAGAGGATCCTTTCCGTACAACACCTTGAATGGGGTCAATTGAGAAGCAGAATGAAAAAAGGTGTTATACCAGTATTTAGCCCATGATAGCAACTTAGCCCATAACTTGGGTGTCTCCGCCACGAAGCATCTCAGGTAAGTCTCCAAGCTCCTATTGACTACTTCCGTACAACATCTTTATGCATCCCCTTCCAGTACAGCTTCGATGCTAGCCTCTAGTATGTCTTCTACACGCCTGAATGGCCCCCAACAGCACTTCCATGAAACTCCTAAAGTAAGTTTGGGATGTGGATCGAGGTCCGGGGCATCACAAACCTCCCCTGATATAGCATTCTGCCCCCCTCCAATAAGTATCATGGGTGGCTACCCTCTTCCTTCAATAAATCTGCCCTGATCTTCACCAAATCCGCATCCCTCGCACTTTCTTCTCTGATGTCCTCTCAATCAAGCATCAAAGGAACATATAGTGTCACTGTCTGCAGTTCAACCATTCATTTGGACAAGGCATTTGTCACCTTGTTCTCCACTCCTAGCTTATACTGCATCTCAAAATCGTATCCCAACAACTTGGACAGCCACCTCTGATGCTCCTCTATCACCATCTGCTATTTCAACAGGTACTTTAAGTTCCGCTGATCTGTCCTGACAATGAATGCCTCCCAAGTAGGTAGGGCCGCCACTTCTGGATGGCCAAAATGATGGTCATTAACTCTCTCTCATAGACTAACTTCAACCTGGCTCTAGCAATCAACATCTTGTTGAAATAGGCAATGGGCCCATGACTCTGCATAAGCACTGCACCCAGCCCGTATCCAGACGCGTTTGTCTCCACTATGAAAATCTGAGTGAAATCTGGCAAAGCTAGGACCGAGACAATAGTCATAGCCTTCCTCAAGCTCTCAAATGCTAATGTGGCCGCCTCCCCCCATAGGAAACCGTCCTCCTTCAACTGCTCCGTGAGTGGCCATGCTGTGGTGTTGTATCCCTTTACAAACATTCTGTAGTATCCTTTCAGTCCCAGAAATCCTTTAAGCTCCTTTAGATTTTTAGGTACTGGCCACTTTAGCATTGCCTCGATTTTAGACTGATCTGCTGCCACCCCTTCTTTTGATACAAGTATACAACATGGCTCAAGTACTCTCACTGGCCTGTGCAAAGCAGCATTTCTTCAAGTTGGCCCTTAACTTGTGCTCCTGCAGCACCTCTAACACCTTTTTAAATGCTCTCAGTGCTCCTCTTCTGTCCTGTTCTAGACTAGAATGTCGTCGAAGAATACCAGTACAAATCGTCGGAGATAAGATTTGAAAACCTTATTCATAAATGCTTGAAAAGTGGCTGGAGCATTGGTGAGGCCAAAAGGCATCACCAAGAACTCATAGTGTCCCTCATGAGTTCGAAAGATAGTCTTGGGCACATCCTCCTTCATCCAAATCTGATGGTGTCCGGATTTCAAATCTATCTTGTTGAAGATCAATGTTCCACTCAATTCATCTAACAGTTCATCAATAACTAGGATAGGAAACTTATCAGGTATAGTTTCCTTATTGAGCGCCATGTAGTCCACACAAAATTGCCAGCTATGGTCTTTTTTCTTCACCAATAGAACTGGGCTAGAGAAAGGACTGATGCTTGGTCTGATGATGCTTGCCTCCAGCATTTCTCTAATCAACTTTTCAATTTCATCTTTCTAAAACTGAGGGTAGCGATAAGTCCGTACACTGATGGGTGACACCCCCTCCCTCAAAATGATGGCGTGCTCATGCTCCCTCTGAGGTGGCAATCCCTGCGGTGGCTGAAACACCTCTTGGAACTGCTGAATCAGCGGCTATATGGAGAGGGGTATGTCCCCTCCCTCTTCCAATCTAGCTCCCTCCAAACTGTATAGCTCCACCAAGTATCCTTCGCCTGCAACCTGTAAATCCCTCACCATAATTTTAAGAGAAATCATGGATTTGGATAACCCTGCATCTCCCTTAATCACCACCTTCTTTCCATCTACCATCAACTCCATCGTGACTGCTCCCCAATTCACTTTGATGTCTCCCAAAGTCTGCAGTCATTTCATACCCAGGATGACATCTGTACTCCCAAGCTCCAGTGGAAGAAAATCTTCCCTCACCTGAATCCCCTGAATAGTCAGTAGCACTCAGCAAATCATCTGACCTTTCTCCACCTTCCCCGTACCCATCATCACCCTGTAACAACCGGTATCCACCAATCTCACTCCCATTTCGTCAACGACTTGAGTGAAAATGAAATTGTGAGTAGCCCCACAATCAATCAGCACCACCATCTCCTTGTCCTATATCTCCCCCTTCACCTTCATGATATGATTCGTAGTGAATCCTACCACTGAGTTCAGGGAAACCTCAGCCAAATCCAAATGCAGCTTCTCCTCTATCTCCTCCTCTATCTCCTCCTCACCTACCTCAGTTTCGTCGTCATCACAGATGGCGAGAACTTGAAGAGTTTGGACCTTGCATCGATGCCCTGGTGTATACTTTTCATCGCACCTGAAGCACAACCCCTTCGCACTCTTCTCATGCATCTCCTTTTCTGTCAGCCGCTTGAAATTTCACCCACTTCTTTCTCCTGTTATCTTCTCCTTGGTGGCCTCCCGACTCCCTCCTGTTGCAGGACCTTTAGGTGCTAGATGGGTGGTCGTCATCCTGTAAGTGACCTCTATGTTGCTACTCCTGGTTCCCCTTTCCAGATTTCTCTAATTTTCAACCAGTTGGGCCAACTTCATGGCCTTCCTCAAGTCACGGGACATCAAAACCTTCACTTCTGTCAAGATCTCCGCCTTCAACCACTTCATGAAATTCCCCTCCAATATCGTATTTGATAATCGCTCCACCCTGCTGGCTAGGTGCTCAAATCGCTTCATGTAGTCAGCTATCAATCCCTCCAACTTCAAAGCAAAGAACTGCTCATAGAAATCTCCTCCCTGGTCGGTTTGCAAACGTCTATTATGTAATCCTTGAATTCCCTCTAGTTCCTGATAGGTCTCTTCTGGTCTCTCCACTGATACCAAGATAGAGCCTTTCCTTCCGAGCACAAGCATGCAACTATCAGCTTCTCCTCCTCCGTCAGCCCATTGACGGCGAAGTATCGTTCCACCTTATAAATCCACCCATACGTATCTTCTCCTTCAAATATAGACATCTTCAACTTCCTAACCTTCTGATCGCCCCCATTTCCCCTTATTCTTCCATAGCTTCCCCTCTCACAAGCACTAGGCCCTCCCCACATCTCTCGGTCTTCCCTTGCCCTGCCATAGCCCAAACTTCCTTCAAATTCCTCCCTTCTTTCTTCAAAATCAGCACCTCAAAGGTCATAGTATCCCTCCTGGTGTTCCCCATATCCACCTCATCTTTCTTCCCTCTAGACAGGCTCCAGATGGGGTCTTCTTCTTTCTCCTTCCATGATTTTCTATGGATTTCAAATTTTGTATTTTTCCCTTCCGCAATTTTTGCCACTGAAGCCATCATTTGGTTTTGGATTTCCAGCATTTTCTTCATCATGTCCTGGAGATCGGCTACTTGCCCTTCCATGGAGAAAATCATTTCATTCACCATTGTCTTGATTTGATTCATCTACCCTTCAAGCCTTTCTTCCAAAGCATCCACTTTCTTGGCCGTCATCACAATCCGGAGTTTGTAGATTCACAAAATCTAAATTTGGGACTCAAAAAATAGCAACTTCCTTCTTTTCCGGGCCAAAAATCGCTGCTGGAATTTGCAAAAATCAGCCCTCCACCGGTCCCAAGACTTGCTCTGATACCAATTTGATAGAAAATATTTGAGTTAGCAAGTAATCCTATCGGATTTACTTGAGTTCGCAAGCAAACCTAACAATAATCGGTAAAAACAGCGAGAACGAAGAAATTATGATGGAAGAACAATCATACGATATCAAATCTTATAGAAAGCAAAACGAAACAAGAATTAAGCAAAGATACAATAGATCCTAAATTTGAGAGGAGGATCAGCAAAGATACAAGAGATCCTCAATTCGGAAGGATGATCGTCTCTCCCAAATCTCTAGACAAGAGAGAGTCTAGAGCCCAAGTCGCCAAAAAATCCTAATTCCAATCAATCCAAACATAATCTTCCCTAATCCTCCCCTCCTCTTTAATACAAAAGTTTTCCTAATCTAATTTCCCTCCCAAGCCCTAGCCGCCCACTCCTTTTCAATTTGAAATCGTTTGGTCAAGTGGGGCCCACCCCTTTTGGCAGAATGAACCAAAGGAGGCGGGAATGTACACGAGCTGAGCTGGCCCTTGGGCCGGCTGGGCATGAACCAGCCTATCAGAAATATTCATTAAATTATATAATAAAATTCAATCAATATTTTCAGCATTAAATTGCAATTAGTAAATTGCTACACAAAAGTATACACCACAATTTAGCATTAAAAGATATTATATACTTGTATTTAAAACTAATAGGATATTATAATAATTAAAATTAAAATTCTTGTAAATATCTGTTGAATAGGATTATGATATTATAAAATTTAAATTGAATTAAAATTAGCCAAAACTATAAAGAATATTATTTGTCAAATTATAACATTTAGCTAACGCTTATTGATCATAAAAAATCAGTGGAAACTTCTAGTTTCACATAAACTACCAAACATGTTTCTCTATCGTTTAAAAAAAAAGAAAAAAAAAAAGATGAAATGATAATTAGTATGGCCTGAGAAGATAAGATCAAAGAACACTTTCATCAAATAAGATAATAAATAAGAAATCGAAATTGATGAAATTATCAAATCACCAAATTAAAGATTTTAGAAAGGATTGAATTTGAGTTCTAAAATCAAGCATTCAACAACAACAACATCATGCATTTTTATCCCACTGCGTGAGGTTGGAGTTTAAAACCAAGCATTGCGTATGAAAAATATTATAATAATATTTGAGATATAATTGAAATAGTTCTTAAATATAGTTCAAAATAATAACAATATGTAATGAAAGAAGAGCATCATTAAGTTTATTTAAAATATTTAGAATACTTATAAGTTTAGTGTTAATCCCAAAAAATATATATTTTTTGAAACATATCATAATAAATTACTCATAATATTCAAAACTATTTATTAAGCTAATAATGAAATATTCATTAAATTATATAATAAAACTCAATTAATATTTTCAGCATTAAATTGCAATTAGTAAATTGCTACACAAAAGTATACAGCAATAGTCCACAATTAAGCATTAAAAGATATTATATACTTGTATTTAAAACTAATCTGATATTATAATAATTATAATTAAAATTCTTGTAAATAACTGTTGAATAGGATTATGATATTATACAATTTAAATTGAATTAAAATTAGCCAAAACTATAAAGAATATTATTTGTCAATTTATAACATTTAGCTAACGCTTATTGATCATAAAAAATCAGTGTAAATTTCTAGTTTCACAAAAGCTACCAGACATAGCTCTATCGTTTAAAAAAAAGACTAAATGATAATTAGTATAGCCTGAGAAGAGAAGATAAAAGAACACTTTCATCAACTAAGCCCCTGTTAATATATTGGTTAATCTGGTCCTATCATCATCATCATCATTAGACTTAATCCAACCATTTGAGTCAGATTGATGAATCATCAATTTTAATTTGATCCAATTAAGAGTTGCATGAGGCATAAAGTCTATCCTACACAAATCTTTTAGAACTTCTATCTACATTGCTTAAAGTGTCGTTAGAGGATTAAAAGGATTGAAATAGGATTTAGTAAATTCTAGAAAATCGGATTAAGTAAATCATGAAGTTGCTAAATCTTGAAAAACTGCTTGGTATGACATGTAAAATTTGGCTAAATCTTGGTAATCATTTTGACTGTCTATTTCAATATCAAGCTTTAAATGTATATGGAATTTAAACAAAATAATAAATATAGTAGTAGATCTATAGATCTATGGGTTAAATTGCAAAAAAGGAGCACAAGGAAAGAATAAACTGCAACAGAGGAGCATGAGCGACCGTGGAGGAGAAACATAAGGGAAGGATAACATCTCCATAAGTCTTGAGCAACAGAGAACAAGTAGAGAGAGAGAGAGAGAGAGAGAGAGAGAGGAGGAGAAAGATTAGTGAAGCAAACAGATAATTGAGAGGTAAGAAGAGAAAGTTACAGAAAAATGGAGAAGATGAGAACAACAGAAGTGCAACAAGAGTGCGATGAATGAATAAGAAGCAAGACCATGGGAGATTCGACAAATACCGCACATTCTTCTCCTTATGGAATTTGATAAATTTGAGTTAATAGCATAAATCAGGATTAAATAGGCATTGGAAATTAAATGCCTCAGAAACTATTCTGCAAGAATGCATGATTTAAGCTACAGTTTGTTCAAATCTCAATTCCATTGATGTAACAAATAGCCATCATCTTTTTTCTTAATCCTTCAACATATGTACCTATTTAACAGGTAAATTTTCTACATTTTGTTAATACATGTCAAGACCATCTTAAGTTTATTATTAACTATTTTCTCTTCAATAGATGTTATTTCCACTCTCTTCAATAATCCTTCCTCGATTTATTCTTTCTAATTTTGCCTCACATTAGCATTCTCAACTATGCCTAACTTATCATTCAATAATTTTTTTACTGCCTAATACTCAAATTCATACAAAAAACCCAACTATATTAAATTTTATAAATTAAATGTATACATATATGATCTTACAACACGCAAGTAATAGATATTATTCTCTAAGAGCATTGGCACATTGCCTTTTTTTTTTTTTTTTTTTAAGCATTGGCACATTGCCCATGACCATGAAGCCATATGCATGTAGGGCATTTTAGTGTTCCAGCTTATGCTAGAGCTCTTCACAGCAAAGCAAAAAAATAAAATAAAAATATCAATGCTATTTATTCCTAGTAGAATCTTCTCAGTTGAATAAGTGTGCTATTGTAACATTAAAGCCAAGTGTCACATTTGGACTTGCAAAATGAGAACCAAGTAGTAATCCTTGCAATGAGTCAGGTTTTGAGCTGACCTACATGATCAGATATGTGCTTAGGTATCTCAATACTGTGGATCCCATTCGAATGGTATTTGATAGATCATAAGCACATTTTAACTTCATCTGGTTGCTAAAATGCAAATAAAATCTTTTAAAATATAGTATGGATTTTTATGATTTCATTCAAAAAAAAAAAAAACAATCTATCATTCTCTTAGCCCAAGTTTTCCCTGTTCGACCCTAAAGAACACCTTCATGGATCACACCTCTACTATCCTTCCGCCATCAAACTCTTTAGAATGAGAAATCGAACTTCAAAATAGAGTCAACCTAAATCCAAACCCAAAGTTTCCAAATAAGACCCTTCCTCAGATCATATCCAATTTGGCACGGGTTTGAATTATAAAACACCTATAGAAGAGAACTTGGATCAGGATCAACATATCCAAAACTAATTCTTTACAAGACATATCTGATACGGCGGGAGCCCCATGAGAGGGGGAGCAGACCCACCCAACTGGGCCATCAAGGGCCGATTCAGCAAGAACTGAACCAGGACGAATGAGGGGGGATTTCGGCTCCCTTGTGGGGCATAGCAAAGCTGTGATTCATTATGTTAGGAGGAATAAGGAAGAAATTATTTAGGGCAAAATTTTCAATTTGAATTATTTACGAAAGCTTATTTAGGATTAGTTATTTAGAAAGGTTTCCTAAATCATGTTTAGTTGTTTAGGAATGTTTCCTAAATTATCTTTAATTTTTTTTGGAATATTCTATTTGTGTTATTATGGCTAGGGCTATTTAAGGAAGAGTTTTGATTAAGGTTAGAATCATGATATCGTTGAGTTTAATTTCCTAGTATTTGTTGTGAGTTTCTACAAGCGTCTAGGGTTTGTGGGAGAGCTGATCTACCTCTCGAATAGTAGATCAATTGAATCTTGTTTTATTTTTTTAAGGAGAAATCATAAAACAACCATTATATTTGTATTCCTATGCTTTTCTTCGATTTTATTTGTTGTTTTTACTTCCAAGGCACATCAAATGGGTATCAAAGCGAGGTTAATCCGGGTATCCTGAAGGAAGGGTAGCAAGAAGGGGGAGGCCAAACCCTTTGAGAGAACACCCAGGCATGGTGAGAGGTGGACTAGAGGAGATAATAGTTGGGCGGAGCAATGGAGTCCAAATTAGCCAAGGGAGAAAGGGAGAGAATCGCACCATCATTACACAGGAGAAACTAACAGAGGGAGAATCCAATGGGGATGCAAGATCAAGGAAGTTAAAGATATTGATTTTTAATGCTCAAGGTTCGGTTTATTGGGTGGAGCGTTACTTTGTTATCAATAGGCTAACGAAAGAGAAAAAAACTCGCGGCGACGGGGCTATGTTTGGAGAGAAAAACTCTAGCTTTGTTTCAGTGGAGGGAGGCTTGGTATCTGATCTATTCATGGGAGGAATTTAAATAGTGTTTGTTGGAACGCTTCTGAGCCATTCGGAAAAGAGATTTCTATGAGCAGTTCTATGTTTTAACTCAAGAAGGGACAATTATGGAGTATCAAAAGAAGTTTGAGCTACTGTCAAGAAGGTTGAGGGGAATTTTCGAGGAAGGGTTGGAAGGGAATTTCATAAAGGGAATAAGGGAAGACATACAAGCAAAGCTCGGGGTGTTGAGACCTAGAGGGCTATGGGAATGATGGAGCTTGCTTAGAGAGTAGAAGAAAAATATCAATGGGAGAAGGCCAGCCGAAGCAACACAATGGGAGGGACTTAATGGAATAACTCTACGACCCTAGCACCAAGGGCCGAGACAGTGTCATTTCGGAGGGAAATGCCAAAGGAGAAGAACACTGGAGTTCGTCCTAAGGGTAATTTCAAGCGACTTACAGAAGTTGGAGGTGCAAGATACACGGCCAAAAGGATTATGCTTCAGATGTGATGAGAAATTTACACCGATGGATGCAAGAATCGAGCCCTTCAAGTCTTGATGGTCTGTGAGGGAGAGGAGAGTGGGGGTGAGTTGGAGGAGATCATGGAGGAAACAGAACATTTACATCTTGACATGGAAGAGGTGTCCCTGAACACCGTGGTGGGATTCACTCACACCATAAAGGTGAAGAGGCAAATCGTGAAACAACCAATGGTGGTTCTGGTGAACAGTGGGACTACACATAACTTCATCTCGAATCAGCTCGTGGACTGCTTGGGGTTGCAGTTGATGAAGATGGAAGGATGTGGGGTGATGATGGGACAAGTAAGATAAAGAAGAGTCGAGGAAGATGTAAGGGGGTGGTGATGATCTTGTAGGATGTTCATATGATAGAAGACTTCCTTCTAGGAGTGGAATAAGAAATTTTTATTAGTGGGGGCACAAATTTATAAATTTTAATATATTCCTTTTTTTTAAGTGATTGCTTTCATCCATTCATTTAATAATTAATAATAAAATAACATTTAAAAATTTAAAAATATAAGTTATTACTTGTAAATTTATGACATATATGAAAATTTTAAACTACTTCTCATATACATTTGTAGGATTTAATAATAAATTAACAAAAAAATTGTGGTCACTGAAGTTTTAAATGACTTACAAGTCTAATAAACAGTCCACATATATCGAGGAGTTATCTCGCATTGGAGATAATTATATCCAAAAAGAAATCTTTCAGGTATATTTCTCCTTATACGATTAAAATATTTGCTCAATTATATATATTATAAGATATAGACAGTCAAATTTCATAAAAGCAACCAATTTTTAAAACAAGATGCGGATGTTATCTAAACATTTTTTTCAAACAAAAGAATCACATAATAAGTTGTTGATTTGAATAAAAGATTGATAATATAATTTTTTTTCTCTAGTTCATATCACCTTAGGTTTTTTTTAATTTAATAACGTAAAATAATTTAATTTATAATTTATTTTCTTCCCAATATCACTATTGGTGGGTTTGAGTTTGATATTTTTTTGTTAGAAAATATAATTAGAAATTTGTTCAATAATAAATAGAATGATATTAATTTGATTAAAATTTTGCTCAAAAATATTATTTGAAATTTGTCCAAAATCATAATGATAATGTTAGTTCATAAAAATTTCAAAATCAAAATTTTTTTGCATTAAAAAATATTTTATTAATTAATTAACTTAACTAAATATACTAAATATTTTTCTTTTTTAGGCTAGTGGGGGCAGGTGCCCCCTGGCTCTGTCATTGAGTTCCTTTTCGGGGAGTACGGATGTGATTCTAGGAATGAAGTGGTTGCAAACCACGGAAGAAATGAAGATGGACTGGAAATCTCTTACCATGGAGCTTCAGGTAGAGGGGAGGAAGGTAGTGCTCCAGGGGATGCCAGCTTATGCAGAACCATAGTATCACTTAAAAGTCATGCTCAGGAGATATCATGACACAGGTCTAGGGTACTTGGTAGAGTTATAGAACATAGAAGGGGTCCAGGAACAAGAGATAGGAAAAATCTCATTGGTGTCCAGAAGATTTTGCAACAGTTTCAGGACATATTTCGACAACCTATCGGGTTACCACCGCTAGAGCACGAACATGCCATCAACCTAAATGAGGATACCTCTCCAATAGGAGTCGAGCCATAATGTTACCCCCAGATTTAGAAAGATGAGATCGAGAGGTTCATCAAAGAGATGTTGGAAGCAGGGATCATTGGACCTAGTGTAAACCCTTTCCCTAGTCCATTTCTGTTGGTGGGACAATAGCTAGAGATTTTTTGTAGATTATAGGGCTCTGAATAAGGAAACAGTGTTAGAAAATTTCTCCATTCCGACGATTGATGAAATCTTGAATGAGTTATTTGGGGAAGTAATCTTCTACAAGATTGATTTGAAGTTGGGATACCATCAAATCAGGATGAAGCCAGTTTATGTTCACAAGACGGCCTTTAGAATATATGAGGGGCACTACAAGTTCCTGGTGATGCCCTTTGGCCTCACTAATGCCCCTGCCACCCTTCAATTCCTCATGAACCGAGTGTTCCAACCGCATCTCAAAAGGTTTGTCTTGGTATTCTTTGATGAAATCTTGATATACAATAGGACAAAAACAGAGCATGGGAAACACTTTAAGACAATATTTGGTACCTTGAGAGAACATCAATTGTTTTCCAACTGGAAAAAGTTATCATTCAAACAATCACGGGTGGAGTATTTTGGACATATAGTGTCTAGGGAGGGGGTGTCAGCTGACCATTCCAATGTTCAAGCCATGGTGGACTGGTCTCTTCCCAAGAACTTGAAGGAGTTACATTGTTTCTTAGGGCTCACCGGTTACTACCGAAAATTTGTGAATGGATACAACACCATTATGGGACCTTTGACAAAGCAAATGAATAATGATAACTTCCAATGGGGGGAGGAAGTGACATGAGCTTTCCAGGAGTAGAAGAAAGTTATGATCAGTGTACTAGTATTAGTGCTCCCACATTTTGGGAAATCATTTGTGGTGGAGATACATTCGTCGAATTATTGGCTAGGACCTTATGCAAGAGCAGAGACCTATTGCATATTTCAGCCAAGTGCTCACAACAAAGGCAATGCTCAAGTCTATATGTGAACAGGAGCTAATGACAATTATTTTGGCTATTCAGAAATGGCAGCCTTATTTGTTGGGAAAACACTTCATAGTCAAGACAGATCAGATGAGTCTAAAATATTTGTTGGAACAACAAATGATTACTGAAGAGCATCAGAGATGGCTATCCAAGTTGCTTGGATATGATTTTGAGATCCAATATTGATTCGGCTTAGAAAACAAAGCAACAGCCGCCTTGTCCAGGAGGGTCGAGGAATCTTAGTTTGTAGCATTATCATTAGCAAAGATCGTAGACTGGGAAGTATTGAGGAGGCAGAGCAAGTAGAATGAAGGATTGAGGAAGATCAGGAAAGAGTTGCTAAAGGACCCGGACAATCACCCAGGTTATGCTCTGAGGGGAGAACAACTATTCAATCAAGGGAGGTTTGTGTTACCATGGACCTCAAGTTACATTCTCAAACTACTACATGAGTTTCATGGAAGTGCAATAGAGGGGCATTCAGGAGTACAAAAGACATACAGTCGACTATCAGCTGAGTTATATTGAGCAGGTATGCATCGGGATGTAGAAGATTTGGTAGCCATGTGTGATGTATGTCAGCAGCATAAGTAAATGATTATGACGCCTGGGGGGTTATTACAACCATTACCTTACCTGAGAAGGTCTAAGAGGAAGTGACGATAAACTTCATTAAGGGTTTTCCACGACCAGAGGAATATTCATTAATACTTGTCGTGGTAGATCGGCTGAACAAGTATGTCCATTTCATTCCGCTGAGACATCCCTACACCGTTATCTTAGTCGCCATGATCTTTATTCGAGAAGTAGTGCACCTACATGGCATTCCATAATATATAGTATCAGATAGAAATAAGGTGTTCCATAGCAATTTTTGAAAGGAGTTATTCAAGATGCAAGGGATTGTCCTGAAAAGAAGCACAGCATATCACCCAAAGATGGATGACCAAACTGAAGTGGTCAACAAGAGCATGGAGACATACTTGCGTAGTTTTTTTTCTGACACACCAAAACTATGGGCCAAATGGTTAGCATGGGTGTAGTATTAATATAATACATCTTTCCATACAACCACACGGACTACCCCTTTCAATATTTTGTATGGGAGGAATCAACCCCATCTGATACACTACGGACAGAGCACTACACAAGTTTCCAATGTAGATCAATACTTAGAGGAGAGGGATAGGATACTAGTAGAACTCAAAGGGCATTTGCTAAGAGCTCAACAACTTCTGAAAAATAAAGGCAGATGAACACAAACGAGATGTGCAGTTTGGGCCAGGGGACAGATTCTATTTAAAACTGAGACCATACCAGCAGACGACACTGGCCAAGAGGAAGAATGAGAAGCTATTCCCTTGTTACTTCGAGCCTTATGAGGTGAAAAAGCGCATTAGGGCAATAACCTATCGTCTAAGGTTACTAGCATCATCATCAATACACTTAGTATTCCATATATCACAATTGAGGTGTGCTATTAGAAATCACACAACCTTTTCCTCACTAACGGCGACATTGACTGAGGACATGAAAGTGATTCTGGAACTCATGAAGGTAGTGGGATTACGGCAAGGGACAAAAGGAGCAAAGGGGGTCCTGATTCGATGGAAGGATCTATCTAATTATAAAGCTACGTTGGAATCGTATGAGGTGATCAAGAAGCAATTCCCATCCTCCACCTTGAGGACAATGTGCGCTTTTTTTTTTTTTTTTGGAGGGAAGGGGTAGTATTGATATGGAGGAAGCCGTAGAAGAAGAGATAGACCCAACCGACTGAGACAGCAGGGGCTAGTCCAACTAGAACCGAACCAAGAGGAATCAAGGGGGATTTCAATCCCGATGTGGGAACGAACAAAACAATGATTCATTATGTTAGGAGGAGAAAAAGGAGGAAAATATTTAGGGAAAGATTTCCAGTTTGACTTATTTAGGAAAGTTCATTTAGGGCTAATTATTTAGGAATGCTTCCTAAATCATGTTTAATTGTTTAAGAAGGTTTTCTAAATCATGTTTAACTGTTTATGAATGTTCTATTAATACAACTATGGCTAGATCTATTCAAGGGGGAGTTTTGATTAAGGCTAGTATCATGATATTACTAAGTTTATTTTCCTAGAGTTTTTTGTGCATTCCTAGCGACGTCTAAGTTTGTGGAAGAGCTGATATATCTCTCGAATAGTCGATCAATTGTATCTTACTTTGATTTTGAAGGAGAATACAAAAACATCCATTACATTTGTATTCATATGATTTTCTTCTCTTTTGTTTCCTATTTTTACTTCCAAAGCGCATCAATATCATTTCAAGCATACTTGTCGTAACAATATACACAAATTAAAGGACTACTGCATGACACAAAATAGAATTTGATTTTTTTTTTCCCATCCTTCTGCTATGAAAGCAAATGTTATGTGACAAAAAATCGATAGTGATATTAAGAATGTTATAAAGTATGTGTTTGGAGTATAAAAGTAAAAGCTTCTAATAATAAAAATAGTTGATGGTGGAATCAAAATATGCAAAATATGACAAAAAATATAAAAAATTTTATCACAAAAATTGGTCTAGATGTAAAAGCTTAAAAAATTGAGAACCATATAGATAAACCAATAGAAAGTCTAAGAAAATAATATACAATACAAAGAATTTAGCTTTTAATGATTTATATAATAGATTAGATATTAAGGAGGGTGAAAGATGCATGTATAAGTTAGCCAAATAAAGAGATATGAGAAGTAAGGATCTAGTTCAAGTGAAGCGCATTAAGAATGAGGACAAATAAGTACTTTTATTAGAAGATATTCAAAATAAGTAGATGAGATATTTTCATAAATTTTTTAATGAAGATTGTGAGAATATGATTCACTTTAGTGATCTTAACACCCTAAATGAAAATAATTTTTTTATCATCATATAAATAAAATTGAAGTTGAAGAGGCTTTATAAAAAATAAAGTGTGCAAAAGCAATCAGATCTAATGAAAATGCTTAGAAGATCAAAGAATTTCTTTGCTTACTAAACTTTG
>NW_021320079.1:2209442-2225844 GCF_001605985.2 Dendrobium catenatum
TGATCAGGGAAAGTTGAAATTGATCCCCCCCCCTCTTGGTTAGCTTGGGCCAGTTCTATAAGGCTTAACATCCCTAACGAACTTTCAACTGCTACTAGCAGTGCACCTTTGAACTCTCTCCTTCAGCTCTCCACTTATTTGTTGACAGCCAATAGACTTCCACTCGATCATCCATCATCGATGAACTTTCACCCAAATGGCATTGAAAGTCTCCCCCGTCTACTCATCACTTTTGTTTCTCCTCTCGGACACTATTATAGTTGAATCTTGTCAAATCACCCTCGCATACAAGCAACAATTGATCTCCTTCTATCATGGGTTATCTATTTAGAAGATAACATCTCATCGTGATTCCTTCTACATAAGAGAGGGGCACTGAAGCTTGATAGGAGAATACTGCCTATCTCCGACAGTAGAATGCCTCCAATGTAAGAAGAAGAATGCAAGAGAAGAGTAAGGAGAAAAAAAATCTCCTTCTTCATAAGAGAGGGGCATTGAAGCTTGATAGGGGAATGTCGCCTATCTTCGACAGTGGAATGCCTCCAATGCAAAAAGAAATAAAAAAGAAATGACTGCAAAAAGTCTAACTTCTATACAATAAGAGGGGTGCCAATTTTAGTAAGGAAAGTCACCTACAAAAAACAAAGGGATGCCACGATTGTAAGAAGATTGAGCAGGAAGAAAAATAGAGGAGAAAGAAGGAGAAAGAGGAAAAAAAATTCTTCTACACTGAAGAGGGGTGTCGATTTAAGTAGGGAAAATCACCTACGAAAAACAGCAGAAGTCCTCTAGAGCAAGAAGAAAAACAGGAAAGAAAGAAGAGAAAATTCTAACTTCTATACAAGAGGAGGGGCACTGATTTAAGTAGGGAAAGTCACCTATGGAAAATAGTGGAATGTCTTAACTGTAAAAAAGCTAGAAGAAGAAAAAGTGGAAAAAAATTCTAACTTCTGTACAAGAGGATGGACGCCAAATCAAGTAGGGAAAGTCACCTACTGAAAAATAGCGAAAAATCTCAACTAATAGAAAGAAATAAGGAGAAAAGAAGAATGTGCAAGTTTCCCCTATCTTTGAGGGGGTATTTATAGCAAATTTTTGGAAGAAAATAACATTTCGGAATTTTTTAGAATTTTCCCAATTTTTAATAAAATTTCAGAATTTTTTCGATTATTTTAGGAATGTTTTTGGTAATTTTTAAAAATTTAGTGGGCCCAACACATAAAAAAATAATTAAATTAAAAATTTTAACTGCCGGACAAACCGCGCACCTAGGAGGGGCGCGCTTGTTTGCGCAGTGTGCTAACCGGTGCCGTTGGCGGCAGGCGGAGGCTGGCCGGCCGGTTCAGCCACCTATGCATGCCCAGGACCGATGTTTGGCCCGGACGGTCCAAATTCGACGTTTTTGGGGTCCGCGGACATGATTTTTGATGTTCCGGACTCAATTTTGATACTTTCGAAGCTCAACGGGGCCTCTATGATAAAGTTTGAGCAAGCTTTTTATTTTTGGAATTCATTTTTTTTGTGATTCAGCTAATGAAAATTGGCGACACATATATTTTTGAACTCCTAGAGCTTCGACGTCCAAAAATAGGGGGGCAACTGATACATCATCAAAAAATTATCTTGATCAGACATGAATCTCGAGGCAAAATCAAGCCTGGAACTTCAAAAATTAAATCTGGGATCACCTGAACTTCAATTTCAACAAACTTACAGTTAAACTGAGCGTCTCAAAAATACAAACTCAACGACACCAAATTCGACTCAATCCGAGCCCAAATGAGTCCAAATCAAGCACTCAAAGCACTGTTGGAAAGTTCAAACTATAATTTGAGTTACCAAACGGTTTCCAGAATATGGCGTTCTTATAGTCGAATTGAGTGGCTCAACGAGACAAATCCAACGAGTCCAAGATTGCTGAATAAGACCTTCAAATGTCTGATGAATGGTGCACAATCAAGGGATTCAATATCAGCCGTCCATTCGACCACTCCCTATTTTCCCCTCATCTCACACCTATTTACAAGCTATGCCACTCCAAAAAATCTATAAATAGACCCCTCATTTCTCATGAGAGGTGACCCAAGCAAGGAGAAGCAACAAGAAGAAGAGAAGATTAGGAGGGAAGAAACTCCTCCTCGACTACCACCTAGAATCTGCTCGACTTCCATGGGATGATGAAATTATGCCCAAGTAATGACAGAGTTCCCCCTTGATGCCAAAACTCCTCCCAAGTGATGCTGAAGTTCTCCTCAGGCACCAATAGACGTCAGACTTCTGCCCGACGTCGGACCTTCACTCATCGCCAAGTTTCTACCCGACGTCGAACTTCTACCGGTTATCAGACTTTTGCAGGACATCTATCTGAAGATGGATTTCTTTCCATTGTTGGACTTCTGTCTGATGCCTTCCTTCTGACCTTCGTTGTCATAAAACAATCCTTCCGGCCTCCATCGCCAGCCGACTATGGTCTTCCTGACTTACGTTTCTCGCCGACTACAGTTTGTCCAACCTCCTTCGCTCGTCGACTACAGTCTGTCCAACCTCTTTCGCCAGACAAATGTCTTTATGACCTCCGTTGCCCGCCGACTACAATTCTTCTGACCTCCGTCACCTGACTATGGTCCTCCCGACCAAACAAGCACATCAATAGTGACTCTTTGTATTCACATCATGTAATGTACTTTATAAAATGTACATCAAGCTAAGGCATTCTTCCAAGGAAGGGCCTCATTTGTAATCAACTGCTATACTAGTGGATTCATTAGAACTGGGCTAGGCCCCTTGATTTTTCCCCCTTTTCAGGGGTTTCCACGTAAAAATCTTTGTCTCATAAATGCTAGACCCTCTCTCTTATATGATTACGTGCCGGATTTTTGTATAACGCTAAGACACTAAACTTTATATTTCTCTACCACCGCGAATACTCTATGACGCAACAAACGTAAATATGAATGCAACAACAACAATACATGTCAAATTCCAACTTTTGAGGAATATTCACATAACCATTTTAAGACTTTTTATACAATTACAATTGCTAGAAAAACCTTAATCAACTTATGAAAATTTTGGGAAAAAATTCAACCAATAAATATTTCATTTTATATAGTCAAAATATTTAGGATAAAACATACAACAACATATCAAAAGTTATATGATGAACACATCTTAAAATCCAAGAAAAATATAATTTTATTCATAACTTTTATAAAATGGTTGGAATTGAAATCCAATATTGGAGTCAGATATCCATCTCAAGCTCTATAATATCATGAATAGACCTGATTGATAAAACTCGAGTTTCAGCCACTTAAATCCCCTCTCCTCCCTTTCTTTCTTTTCTTCTACTCTCCTTTGTCATCTCTTCTCTAGCAAAGGGCTGAGGTGAGGGGTTTTGCACAAATGAATTTAGATATTTTATTATATAAAAACCATTATTATGATCAAGCACCGCAATGGCCACCTCAGCGCTACTAAACTCCAAGAAAATCATTTAGATTCTCCCAAAATATCATAAATAAAGAGACTGGCACTGCAACTATGCTACCCTTTAGTTTAAATAATATCAATAACCTAATTTTTTCGACATCAGATATTATATAGTCAGAGTTAGGTGATTGGCTAATAGATAGTTAATGTGCCCCAAAGTGTCATTTTAAGTATATAAATAATTAAATACTATCAATTATGATGTATTATGAATGAATCAATAGAATGTACTAAGCTCTTTTCCCTGTGTTTCTCATATTTCACATTTTGCTTTCCAATTTGTGGAGTTATTAACAGCCTCAAATTTATGGAGTTCCTCATTACTTTCTTGGAATTGGTGTTTATCATGTAGACTCATTAGTTTCTATCAATTGAGACAAGCATGAAAATATTAATTAGTGCTCTAATTGACCTCCATGCTTAGGTGGTCCGTCCACATCATCAAGTAAAATGCTCACCTTATATGCACTATTCTTAGATCTCATTTTTTCTTGCTTTATGATTTCCTATAGACAAATATTTGCTATGTCCATTGACTTCAAATACCCAATGATGGTTTGATCCTACCAAGTTCTCCATTACATCTCTTAGCTATATACGTCTCCAAATACAATCACATGAGTTCTCTTTGTGACTCCCATCATTGACCGTAAATTCTCATATGCCTTTGAGATCTAATGCCCTATCATCAACCATTCCCAAGCCCCATTGCTTGCCTATCAAATTTAAATCCACACATGCGTAGATCTATAACTCTTATTGTTAGATTTAATCTTTTGTGTGTGAATGCCGGAAACAACTCTCATGTGGAGGTCAATTAGGTGCAACCATGTCAGCGGTACCGAGAAGTACCAAGCCACGGTACCGAACAAGGGTGATGCGGTACATTTGGGTTGATCTCCAGATGGCGCTTGATGTCCACACAGAATAATTTCCCTAGCAAGATAATGTACTGTGCTTCCTCTTTGTATTTTATCTTTTTGTCTATATTCTTTGAATGAGCCTCAGGTTACAAGAACAACAATCTTATTCCCTGATTCTTGCAACAACCAACCCTCAATGCATAACAACAATATTTCATGGAGGGTGATATTTATTATAATGTGGGTTGATTGGCAAGACTTCATATGTAAAAAAATAAAATATGTACTCTCTCAATTATCTTTAAGGTTATTCAATTGAGATTTATTACGCTCAAAGAACATTTTGAACAAAATAATCAACAAGAATAATTAGTATCCTACATCCACGCTTCCTCCTTAACAACATTGTATCATTTGATGACATAAATCCTCACAATTGGGGAGTACAAGGAATGAATCAATAAAATGAATTAAGCATTTTTCCCCTATGGTTCTATTAATATTGCATATTCCCCCTCCTAATTTTTGGGGTTGCCAATGATCTCGAGTTATAATTTATCACACTTGTTCACTATTGTTTTTGTGGTTCATATAGCAAGGTTGTATCCTTATTCTGCCCCACATTATTTATTAATATTTGCATTATTTATTATCAAATTAAATATAATTAATGGCCATCAAATGAATTCAAAATATTTTAATTTACTTGTATGAGAATATTAAAAAAGTGTGATTTATGGTAGCACAATATCCTTTATATTTTAAGTAGGGGTGTCAATTCGGGTCCACGGGTCTGGTTCGGGTCCACGGGTCTAACACAATATCCTTTATATGTAACTGAACCCGAACCCAATCCAGGTCGACACGACCCGCTAGAAATTTTTTAACAAAAAAAAATTCTTTTTACTTAAGGAAATTATTGAAAATAAGAAATAACAAGCAATCAAATATTCAAAATGCAATAGATCAAAATAATAAATTTTAAATTGTATTCATAAATTCTTAGAAGTTATAACTTAAAAATTACAAGTTAAAAATATATATTACAATTTACAAATAGTGAAATACAACTTTACTAAATAAGTATAAAGCTTAATTGTTCTCTTACACTCTTTCAGTCCATGGCTCCATGCATAATCATCAATTGCTCAACATTCACCTATAAAGAACCTACAATGTTGCAAAAGAAAAAAAAAATAAAATAAAATCAATAACTCATTGATTGCTACTTGCTAGCAACCAAAGGCCAAAGCCTTAGGCTCAGTGTGAACCTAACAACTAAACATCAGCTGCAACAACTCCAAAAATTATGCCCTCCATAGTTACAAATTGGTAAAACGACTTTAATCAATTTAATTTCTAGTCAATTTAATAGTATCTGCTCAAGCAATAAAAAATCACTTATATAAATTTATAAACTGATTGCATCTAAATATGTGTTTCTATTGGTGTATAACTTCACCAAGTTCTTCATCATGGCAATTTAAAATTAAAAAAACTGACCAACCCAATAATAGCAATGCAAAACTACAATAGTCAACATTAGAAATGCATAATAGAACCTTAGAGGCCAGAGACCAAGTGCCCAACAACACTCAACAGTAGAAAGCCCAACAACACTCAACAGTAAAAAACCAACAACAGATAGCAGCTAGTAGGCTGACAGCCACTAGCCTAGGTGCCCAAACAACACTTCAGTCTACAGGAGGCAGGTAAAACATAACATAACAGAACCTTTGAGCCCAAGTACCCAGCTACCCAAACAACAGTACTTCTGTCTACATGAGCAGAAAAATCAATAGCAGAAAAATAGAATGCACACAACCTCATAGGCCAAATAGCAGCATTCTCAACAGCCGGAATGCTGAATTATAGGCAAAACCAAGAGTCCAAAAAATAGTATAAAAATAACCTGCCAACACTAACTCACCAAGTCACCACTCACCAAAACTAACACCAACACCAACACGAACATCAAAAGTCCAAAAATTAATACGAAATCACTAACCAATAGTCCAACACCAGCAGAATTATAGTAGCCATCAACTATCTTTAATATAAATGACATTATAAAATCACTTAACATCATCCCATTAGCAACTAGCAAGCATAAACAAAATAAACATAAGCAAAAAATTGAAAAAAAAGGTGTTACACATTTTCTCACTAAGCCATTAAACCACCAACAGATCCATAACTCCTCCACCAGCCTTAAAGAAGCCATAAGTAAGCATTAAACTAAGTAAAACATAGATAAAACTCAACAAAATGGAATAAAACATCAGCTCACCATATGAAACAGTAACCCATCGGTCCATCAATCACTATGACCTTCATCACAATAAATATGTTTAACAATTAACACAAACTACATAAATATGAATAGTGTATCTAAACTTTAAGATGTTATGTTCACTGAGTAATTCATGACTCCAATTTGATTTTTGTCAAAATCTAAACTCATTATGTTATCGATCACCGCATCAAGCTCTGGGTTTTTTACATCTATTACAAATACATCAATATTAATTTGTTACCAACTTAATTGAATAAAAAAACTATAAGTTATATAGTAATATTAATTTATTACCTTGGTCACTGTATAACCAATCTTTAGTGCATATCAATGCTTCCATAAGATCATGCTTCAAAGATCTTCGATATTGGTCGAGAACTTTACCACTATTGCTAAAAGCACTTTCAGATGCCATAGTAGATATTGGGATGCACAAAACATCATGAGCCATGCTTGAGACCTCAGGAAATCTATATTGATTAAGTTTCTAAAATTGTAAAATATCTAACTCACTATTCCTATCCAACTTTGGTTCATCTAAGTATATTTCAAACTCCAACATTCTATTTCTTGGCATTATTACTTCTACTTCAAAAGTGTCATAATCCTGTGTAAATGATCATAGGAATTCAGGTTTCATAATTGCTGCTGATTGAGTAGTTGAAAGAGAGCAAAAGGAATTATGAAATATAAAGTGGCAAAGTATAATCTAAAGGAATTGTGATTTAATGATTGTTGTTGATTGAATAGTTGAAGGAGTTCTTTGTGAAGATTGAGATGTTTGAGATTTAGAAGTTAAGGTTTGCTCATTTGTTGTTGACTAGTTTGAAAACAGTGATTCCATCTTATTGACTTTTTCAAGCTCAAATACATAATTACCCGCATACAATTTCTTGTAACACCATTCAACAAAGTTAAATTTATATCTATGGTCAAGAATTACAGCTATGGCCAAGAGTATACTGAAGTCTGATCAATACTTATCAAATTTTTCAATCATGCCAATTGTCATTCTTCTTATATACTCTATCCTAGAAGACATTTCATTCTTCAACGTGACATATACAGTAGAGACACATGGAAAATATAGATTTGTAGTATGATACTTAAATCCAGAGAAGAGACAAGTGATTTTATAGAAGGGTGCTAAAGACTTTCATATATTCACCAATTTTTCCCAATCATAAGTTGAAGGACAACACATGTAATTGGAGTTACCCAATTCCAAATGCATAAAAGCACGTCTAAAATAAATTACGCTTTCTAACATAATAAAAGTAGAATTCCATCTAGTTGGTAGGTCTTGTCTAAGGCCTATGTTACTTTCAAGAAAACTTTGCCTCACACACTCAAGAAACTTATGCTTTCTTAATTAAGAGCCATTTACATATTTAACGCTCTCCCGCACCTTCACAATAGATGAATCAATTTCTTTCAAACCTTCCTGAACAATAAGATTCACTATATGTGCATAACATCTCATATGGAAAATAGTCACCATTGCATAGAAGACTATTTTTCAAATTCAAATGGCTTCAAAGAAAATCAACATAAATATTATTTACATATGCATTTGTAGAGAGAGTTGCTATTTTCATGTTTTATATTCTTGCAACTTGTATTATTTTGATGATTTCAAATATTATTGTTTTTATATATCTCCTAACAGTTTTTGGAAGTTTATTTTTGCTCTAGTGTGTACTAACATTTTAGGAAAATAAACTCCAAGCGATGAAGACTTCAAACTATTCATTTATAAATCATATTTTTTTAAATGAAAGGGAGTGATTGTAATTGAGTGAAAAAAATCACAACACACACTCTTAGGGGACAATTTTTGTGAATTGATCGTACGGGACGAACCTGGTTCGTACAGGACAATCATGTCAATTAGCCCCTCATAAGAGCAACGAATTGAACATGCGAGGAGAAAATTTTCTAAGTCCTAATCATCCAGGATGAATTTAATATTCGTCCCGGGATGAACCTCTCGGGATTCTCACTTGCACTGTTCATCCAGACGAAAAATAAGGTTCGTACTAGGATGAAACTCTCTGTATGAGATCGTACAGGATGAAATATATTTTCGTCCCTGGACGAAACTCTCTGTTTAAAATCATCCCAGGATGAAACCTGTTCGTCCTAGGACGAACTGAACCGACTTACGTCAGTTGGTTACGTCCTGTAGAATTTTTGGGAACCAACCTATATAATAACCGTTTCGTACCGGACGAACATAGTTCGTACGGGACGATGAGCGAGTACGATCATAGTTCGTACCAATATTCATTAGGTTCATTTCTGCCACTTTAAGTAAAATCGTCGAGGATGATCCACGATCGTACTGGATGATCCATTGTGTACAGAATTGAAAACTTGCAGTTTTTGGGCGGTTTTTCTTGTCCTTTGTATATATAGTTCAAATTAGACTTCCACCCAATCTTTTTGCCATTTGACCTTCATGCCTATTGAAAGAAAAGTCAAGGAGAGAGTGTGAGAGAGCATTCAAAGGAGGATTCCTTCTTGGTGTTCAAAGGTAAGAATCTCTACTTGTGATTTGGGATTACTTCACTCTTTTCTTCCTTCTTTCTAGATTTCTTGTGAGAGGATCTGTCAAGGAGATCCGGTTCTCTGCCAACACTAGGAGAATGTGAAAGGACGAAGGGTTCTCTGCCGACACTAGGAGAGTGTGAAAGGACGAAGGGTTCTCTGCCCACACTAGGAGAGTGTGAAAGGACGAAGGGTTCTCTGCCCACACTAGGAGAGTGTAAAAGGAAGACGGTTCTCTGCCAACACTAGGGAAAGTATAAAAGGACGAATGTTCTCTGCTGCACCGAGTAGTGGTGAAAAGAGTAATTGTAAAGGCTTCTCTACCTTACTGTGGGTGCCAAAGGAGAGACACTATTGGTATTAGTGCAATACTCAGAGGGTTCCTCTAGGGAGTGGATGTAGGTCTGGTTTAGACCGAACCACTATAAATTGTATGTCTTTTTATTTTACTACTTTTTATTTTCTGCTTTTAATTTAGTGTTTTAAAATTGTGGTTGAAAAACTTTTTATAAAAAATCATTAAATTTCAATTTCGGTTAAAATTATCAAAAGAGAAAATTTTTCAATACCAATTCACCCCCCTTTTTGTAGCTTTGGGACATTAATTTAGGTCTAACAACCTATCTACTAGACTCACAGCATTATCTAAAGTGATGCTCAAAAGTTTGCTATCAAGTTTCCATTCAATCAAAAATTACTGGAGTTTCTCAAACAATGCTAACCCATTATGGGGGGTAACATGAAACCAAAATTTATAACTTTTTTGTAACCTGCAATTATTGTCAATAAAATATGCAATCAAGAAATTAAAACCATCAGTGTTGATAGAAGCCCATAAATCCAAAGTTAAGGAAACTCTACCCTTACAACTATATAGAAGAGATTGTATTTGAACTTTTCCCTTAACAAACATTTTCTTGCAATCATTTTGTGTAGTATTTCTAGAAAAAAGGTACAAATCAGGACGCAAGTAACGAAGTATTGATCTAAGACCAGCCCATTTCAAACGTTGGAATGGATCATGCATAACTATAAATACAATAAATAAGCTCCAAAATTTTTTATTATCAAACTTATTTTCAACCACATAAATAGATTGAGAGTTCCTTTTTGTACAATTTTGCAAGTGACATTTCAAAACTCCTATACCATTTTTATTATCATATTATTGTGTAGTCCCATATTTCTTACATTTGCAATGTTATTTGCCATCCTTTACAAGGGGCAACATTTCGAAATGTCCCCACACATTAGAAGTCAATCTCCTTTTCTTTTTTCGAGCTATTCCACTAGAATTATTAAGTTCATCACTATCATATTCAAGTTAATTATTAGTAAGAACATGCTCATTATGATCTAAAGGATTACTCGCAACAACTATAATTGAATCCTCCATCAAAATAAAAAATTGTATAACTCCACATTACAAAATTGTATAAAGAAGATAAATTAATAGGAAAAAAAGCAATTATTTAATTTATCTCATTATAAACTTAAACCTTTTCTCTTAAAAAATCAACAAGTGAGCATAAATTATCACAGTAAGTCAATATGGTGAAATGGTGGCTTATGAATTTAAATTTATGTTGTATGAACTAAATAAATAATAATCATAATAATAGCTGAAGTAGTGAAGTGTTTAATAGCAACAATGCAACACAACATAATAGACGAACAAAGTCACTAAGTCAGGCAGTCAGCAATAGCAACCCGGTAATCTCTAATCCAAATACCAACATAAAAGAAAACAACAAGCAGCTCAGTGACGTTGTGACGGTCATTTTCATCATAAGCATAACATAAAAGATGTCAAGTTCCTGATCACAAGTTCACAAAGTAACCCTAATCAACATTTCAACCCACCTTAGACTCTCAGTCATTATAAATTTATAAGAAAACTCTAATCAACTAATCCTTCATCTACAAATTTTAGAAATTAGAGAATCACCAAATTGGTAACGCTCAAACACCGAGAGTCAAAATTCAAAAATTATTACAAAAAAAAAAGAACAAATCTTCCATTAAAAAACTAAATAGAAATAAAAAATAGCGTCTGACTGTCCCACCGACATTCCAAAACAACAAGAGTTCAGGAGTTATTGAAGATATTATCGACCATCATGAACGAGAAAGCCAGAAAGGAGGAGGATTCGAGGAGAAATTTAGAAGTCAGGGGAACCACAAGATTTAAGAGGTCAATAGAAGAAGATAACAAGAGAGCTCCAATAATCAAGTGCTCCTAAGTCATAGAGAGAGCAAGGAGTGCAAACCCTAAAATAGAATAAGATGGAAGAGGGCTAGAGGTGAAGACTTGAACAGTTGAAAACTCTCCCTGTCGACTCAAAAGTTGAAATTTAAGGATTAAATAGAGATGTCGCAGGTAAGTGAGGTCACCTGCCGGTTGGATGGTTGACCTAAAATATAAACAGGTCAAGAAATTAGACCCAAACCTGACTCGTTTTTTTTACGGGTTGATCCTAACCTAGATTTTTTGGGTCGTGTTAGAAATTGACAGGCCTAATTTAAAGGAACTTAAAATCTATATTTTTCATAAATTTAAAGCATATATAATAGATGAATTTTAACAATGAAATCTAAGGAGTGAAGTGAAGTTTATGTGCATTGATATGCTGTTAGAAATTTTATTTGATATTGTCAGGATTTTGATGCTATTTTTAAATTTGAAAGTACTAAAATAGAAAATTTAGAATTTAATCATTCAAATTTAGCAAATTTTACATAGTGAAGTTTAGTGAGATGAACCCAATAATACCAGGAAAGCCCAGACATGAGTCCAAATGGCCAAAATCAAACACTCATGAGCATAATTATAAAATCTCTCGAGGAAATTAGTTGGATTAAATTTCAACCAAAAACCTAAATCGTATTAAAAACTTCCATCTCGATAAGATGAATCCGACAAGCTAAATATTATTGAATTTTGAGTTTATTAAGACACTTAGATATATAATAATATATTAGATGATCGATGGTGAACTCATTTACATGTTTTCAAAAGTTTTTATTGCTTGAAAAAGGTGTATATGTTCTAGAATGAGTCCAATGTGTTTAGAAGGAATTTTAACAAAATCTAAAAAGTTCACTTTTGGAGTGCCTCAATGTTGGGTGTCCAAGCATCATGTTGCTTTACTTGGCCAATGCATCAAATAGTGATATTATAACATTCTCTGACTCTGAAATTTGAAATTTTGAGCTAGCACCATAGCACTATGAAATAGTGTTGTAGTGTCCAACCACTAATAACACTTTAAATTAAATTCAAATCCATTATTTGATTCATTTGAATGAGGAAGCCAGTCATAATGACAGATAAAGAGTGGTATTGGAGATGAAAGAAAGGATTTTAATCCGTTTTGGGCCATTTTTAGCCATTGACCTAGTGTGAAAGTTGTCTGGATTGAGGTATGTCACATTATACTTGTCTCAATTTTAAAAAATATAAAGTTTTTTTAGATATTTTTATTAAATTTCAATTTTCATTATCGAAAAATAAGGATAATTTTGTATTGATAAAACTTTTTACGCGTAACGTTTTATATGCTATAGAGATTGAGATTATAAATATTTTGAATATTTTTTAAATTTTATACTATGTATTTTCAAAATTATGCTATTTATATTATATTAAAAATAACTTGAACTCTGAAAGTAGTGTTATAATAAAATTATTGTTTTAAAAAGACATTTTACACAATTCTTGATAATTTGGTTATATTTTGAAACTCTAATACTTTGCTTTGTAGAATTTTTATTGCCTACCGTTATTGAAAATTGTTTAATTCTAATATGAGCTTAATTATGCTTTAAGTATTATAATGTGATGAAATGCTTATCTGATTGAATTATAACTATGGGAGATATAAGGGGCCAAAATTTTTTAAAAATTTATCTTTGTCCTAAAACCTGAAGCTTATAAGCATGTTATGGTTGCTACGAAAATGTTTTAGTTTTATAAGCACAAACAGAATCATAAGGGGTTAGAATCCTTTGAGATTATGTTAGGGTTTGGAAAAACAAAAAATAGATATGAATTGTTTTATTTTATTTTGTGATTTGAATTTCAATTTATTTGACTACCCAGTATTAGTACTTGAATCTTTAAATAAGTGTTATGCACTTTGAAACTAAAAAATAATTTATTATACTACATTTAAATTCTTTTAAATTTTCTAAAAAAAATATTTAATAAAAGAATTTAAAATTTTAGATCAATTTTTGTGGTCTAATGAGTTGTTGCAGCTCACTATGATTTTGCTTTTAGTTTTTTGGAATTGGAAAAGGGAAGGAGCTTATTGATTAACAAATCATGATCTGATCAGAGTTGATAAGTCTTTCTTTTATTGATTTTTTTATAGTTATGTCTATTTTAATATTCAATTCTATCTTTTTTGTTTGTAGCCATTTACTCTAATATAAATATATTTTTGTTGAAATGAAAGAAATCTTCTTGATGAGTTTATTTTAAATAATTTAATGTTTTACTAGCTATGTAGTCTATTATTTATTTAAAACAAATATTGGAAAGGAATTTGAAATATTTCAAAACTAGATGTTGGGATTTAATTATCACAGCTCAACATGTTAAAAATATAGTCTTAGAATAGATCATGAAACATAGCCATATAAATTGATCTTTAAGTCAAGTGTGATAGTTTCAAGTCTATATGAGTGTTAAACTCTATTTTTTCATGTGCATGTGTATCGAGTTATGTGTTTTTTGAAATATGGATCAGCCAAACCCAAACATGATAGATGGACAGCTATGCTAGTCAAGAAGCTTTTGTTCATAATACTGTTGCAAATTCAGGTCTATGAACTATGTTTTGATGATTGGCAAACACTCTTACTTGACTTGGACTGTCTTTTATTACTGACTTTTCAGGAATCAAAGATCGGATGGAAAAATGGAGCAAGCTTAAGATGGGGTAGATTAGGGTTGAGTCAGTCTGTAATTTTATTTTTTCCCTCTTGAGTCAATTGTAATCTTTGGTGTGACTAATACAAAGTAACCCTACACACACACACTTAAGAGACTTAGAATTTTTGTTTTTACTCAAATCGGCCAGGATAATATTTACATCGTCCTAGACGATCGGGCTTAAAACAAAAAATCTAACCAGGAGTTCTTAATTAAGGCAGATGTCATTAGCAAATCGGCCTGGAAGATACATGTATCGTCTTAGACGATATGCTAAAAATAGAAAGAAATTGCCGCCATAAACAATTAAGGTTTTATGTACTTTTGGCAATCGGCTAGTACGATCAAGGATCAGCCTGGACAAAATTCATAATTATGCCTTAATTAATCAGATAAATCAAGGAAGTAATTAAGGATGATTGATATGATCACGTCGTCCTGGACGATCACAGGATCGGCCAGGACGATCTATTAAAAAACCTTAATTACTTTTGGACGATAAATATCGGCCATCACAAATTAAGGGCAATGTGCTGGACGATCGGGATTGGACAACTTGAATTCAGGGCAATTCTCTGGACGATTTTTCTCTGATTTGAACTAATCGGCCTGGATGATTGTGAGATTTTCCTGAACGATCAAACCAATTTTCAATCATCCAATTTGCATTCAGGGCGATGCTCTGGCCGATCTCATGGTATTTGTACTGATCGGCCAGGACGATTTCCATATTGTCCTAGACGATATAGTCGACAACTTGCAATTAATGAGCTCATTTGAAGCTCTTCTATTTAAGAGCTCTTGTTCAACATTTTTGAACATCTTTGGCTACTATCTTAATATGAGAAAATCTAAAGGCGAGAGAGAGAGAGGGAGAGAGAGAGGATCTTGTGAAGGGGAGCTTGTGAGGGGATTCACAAGGGTTGCTCAAAGCATTGTTCCACTTCTTCTTCCCTAGAGTCTCTTGTCCTTGGAAGGGTTTGGTGAGGTAAGTTCCAGCAAGTGATCGAGGTTCTCTGCCTGCTTCAGAAGGAAGCAAAAGGAGGAAGGTTCTCTGCCTTGCCAGGTGTGGCAAAAAGAGGTGTCTGTAAGGCTTCTCCGCCTAGCTGTGAGGGCTAAAGGAGAGTCACGATTGTAGTGCAATACTCGGAGGACGCCTCCGGGGAGTGGACATAGGTCGAGTTGATCGAACCACTATAAACCCTTGTGTTTTTAATTTTACTGCTTTCGCATTTATTTTTTTCCGCACTCATTTCTTTGTGGTGATTTGGTTTGTATTTATGCTTTGCCTAAAGAATTTTTTAAATACCAATTCACCCTCCTCTTGGTTAGACTTGGGCTAGTTCTATAGGGCTTAACATCCCTAACAAACTTTCAAGTGGTATCAGAGCGGGATTCATAAAAATTAATTTTGAAAACTTTTTGAATTTTGATCCATGACAAACTTTGGGAATCGTAGTACACCGAAAGGGTATTATATTACCCGACCACCTTTGTTTTATAATATCCCATTTAATTTTTGGAAAACTCGCATGTCAACGTTTTTACAATCTAATGATTATTGCACGTGGATGCTTGTTATGGATGGTTACACACCTCCAACTGGTAAACTTAACGACATTACTATTCCACTTCCTTTTATTGAATGGACTTTAGATGATAGGGATTTGGCTCAATTGAATGCTAAATGTCTTAATTATTTTTTCTATGCTTTAAAATCAGAAGCTACATGCGTGTTTCCACTTGTAAAATTGGTAAAGAAATTTGGGATAAATTGTGTATCACTTATGAAGGCACTAATGAAGTTAAACAATCCCGTTTGAAGATTCTCTTGCATGACTACAAACTTTTTATATGAAACCTCATGAATCAATTTCTGAAATGTATACAAGATTTAATCAGATTGTTACTTCCTTGCATGCCTTAGGAAGAGAGCTTTTGAATTTTGAAAAAGTAAATAAGATTTTACGATGCTTGCCTTCCTCTTTTGATGCAAAAATTACTGCTATAACTGAATCTAAGGATTTGAACACGTATTCGATTGACAACTTACTTGGCCCACTCATTGCTTACGAGCAAGGGGTGAATCAAAGAAATCTTGATGCAGGTGAGAAAAAGAAAGAGAAAATGGTGGCACTGAAGGCACACAAATCTGACTCCAATTCATCTAGGTCTGAGAGCGATGAAGTTGCCTTCATCTCAAGGCAATTCATAAACTTTCTAAGGAAGAAGCAAAAGCATCATTGGAGAAAAGGTAAGGAT
>NW_021320079.1:2226117-2264144 GCF_001605985.2 Dendrobium catenatum
TCCTCTTTCTTTTCAAATCCATTAAAAACTTAGAAGTTTTCATATATCAAAGGCTTGATTTCGATTATTTTGAGATTGTGATAAATTTACTTTGATTCATTATTCTATAAGATATTTTTTTTTAAACCAAGTAATGAATGGATTCTTATTCCTCATATCCAATTGATTTTTTGAGTTAGGTCATTGATTTCAAAAGATAATTCTACCCTAAGAGAAAGTCTGAGCTAAGGGTAATCATGATCGAATATTCTACCGTTCTTTGGATTATTGATGTTGTTAACTCATTAACTCACAAGTTTTTAAAATCAATCACATGGAATACTACGTCATCTTTATGCCTTGGTAAAAAAAAATGTGGGTTGTGGTTTGCTTCTGTTCTTGGTTCCCTCCTTTTTGAGATGTCAAAAGGGGGATTAGTTTTAGGATGTGTCTTGTACTTTTCGATTCCGTATGTTACACTGCTATTTTTTAAAATTTTTTCGTAGTGTTTTGCCATCATCAAAAAGGGGGAGATTGTTGCAAATTCAGGTCTATGAACTATGTTTTGATGATTGGCAAACACTCTTACTGACTTGGACAGTCTTTTACTTCTGACTTTTCAGGAATCAAAGATCGGACGGAAAAATGGACCCAGCTCAAGATGGGGTAGATTAGGGTTGAGTCAGTCTATAATTTTATTTTTCCCTCTTGAGTCAATTGTAATCTTTGGTGTGACTAATGCAAAGTAACCCTACACACACACTTGAGAGACTTAGAATTTCTATTTTTACTCAAATCGGCCAGGACGATATTTACATCGTCATGGACGATCGGGCTTAAAACAGAAAATCTAATCAAGGGTTCTTAATTAAGGCAGTCGTCATTAGCAAATAGGCCTGGATGATACGTGTATCGTCATGGACAATATGCTCAAAACAGAAAGAAATTGCCGCCATAAACAATTAAGGTATTCTGTATTTTTGACAATCGGCCAGGACGATCTTGGATCGGTTTGGACGATATTCACAATTATGCCTTAATTAATCAGACAAATCAAGGAAGTAATTAAGGATGATTGATACGATCACGTCATCCTGGATGATCGCAGGATTGGCCAGGATGATATATTCAAAAACCTTAGTTACTTCTGGATAATAAATATTGGTCAGCACAAATTAAAGGCGATGTGCTGAACGATCGGGATTAGACAGCTTGAATTCAGGGCGATGCTCTGGATGATTTTCCTCTGATTTGAACTAGTCATCTTGGACGATCGTGAGATCATCCTAGACGATCAAGCTAATTTTTAATCATCCAGTTTGCATTTAGGGCGATGCTCTGGCCGATTTCATGGGATTTGTACTGATCGACCAGAATGATTTCCATATCATTCTGGATGATATAGTCGACAGCTTGCAATTAATGAGCTCATTTGAAGCTCTTCTATTTAAGAGCTCTTGTTCAACATTTTTGAACATCCTTGACTGCTGTCTTGACCTGAGAAAACTTAAAGGAGAGAGAGAAAGGGTGAGAGAGAGAGGATCTTGTGAAGGGGAGCTTGTGAGGGGATTCACAAGGGTTGCTCCAAGCATTGTTCCACTTCTTCTTCCCTAGAGTCTCTTGTCCTTGGAAGGCTTGGGATATGTAAGTTCCAGCAAGCGATCGAGGTTCTCTGCCTGCTTCGGGAGGAAGCAAAAGGAGAAAGGTTCTCTGCCTTGCCGGGTTTGGAAAAAAGAGGTGTTTATAAAGGCTTCTCCGCCTAGCTGTGGGGGCTAAAGGAGAGTCATGATTGTAGTGCAATACTCGGAGGGCGCCTCTGGGGAGTGGACGTAGGTCGAGTTGACCGAACCACTATAAACCCTTGTGTTCTTGTTTTTACTGCTTCTGCGTTTATTTTCTTTCACACTTATTTCTTTATGGTGATTTGGTTTGTATTTATGCTTTGCCTAAAGAATTTTTTAAATACCAATTCACCCCCCTCTTGGTTAGCCTTGGGCCAGTTCTTGAAAGTGCTCAGATGACACTAGAAAGTGCTCTGAAATCACTTGAAAGTTCGTTAGGGATGTTAAGCCCTCATGAAAAAGCCTAAGGCTAACAAAGAAAAGAGGCGAATTGGATAACTTTAAAACCAAAGATAAAACTCAAACCAAAATCACCACAGAAATTAAAGTGCGAAAATTAAATAACGCAGAAGCAATAATAAGAAAAGAACACACTGAATTTATAGTGGTTCGGTCAAACCTTGACCTACGTCCACTCCTTGGAGGCACCCCTAAGTATTGCACTATAAAAGTGTCTCTCCTTTAGCCCCCACAGCTAGGCGGAGAAGCCCTTACAAAATCACTTCCACCTTCCCCGGTGCGGCGGAGTCGTCGGGTCCTTTGACACCAAAGAGATCTTCTTCATTGGTGAACTTCCCTCAAGACAAGCCTTGAATCCGATGGTACTAAGGTGCGAGTTTGCCAGAGCAACCGTGTGGATCCCCCACAAACTCCCTTGAGTTCCTCCCCCTCACAGGATCTTCTCCCTCTCAAACTCCACCCTTTCTTCTCTCCCTTTCAAGCTCTCTCTTTAAGTTTCCCCCACAAGAACGAAGCAATAATGGCTGCCAAAGACACTTACAAAGTGCCTTGCCATAGCTTAAATAGAAGCTCTCAAAATGAGCTCATTAATGAAAGTTGCCACCATTATCGTCCAGGACGATAGGTATATCGTCCTGGCCGATCCGTACAAATTCAGCTCATCAACCCGGGACGATTTGGGACGATCAGAAGAAAATTTGTTACATCGTCCTAGCCGATATCACGATCGTCCAGGCCGATTAGTTTAAAACCGATTTCAATCGTCCTGATCATCGCCCTGAATTTGAGCTGTCCGATATAGATCGTCCAAGACATCGTCCCGGCCGATCATACGATCGTCCCGGACGATGTGATCATATCAATCAACCATTAATGCTTTCCAAAGATACTAGATCAATTTTTGGCATAATTGAGTTAGATCGTCCTGGATGATAATAATATCATCCTAGCCAATTTCCTAAAATAAAGAATTCCAAAAAAGATTATGGCCGTTGATTCTTTTTGAATTGAGCATATCGTCCTTACCGATACATGTATCGTCCAACCCAATCTTAATGACGGCTGCCTTAATGAGGATGCCCTAATTAGGGTTTCTGATTTTGGACCTATTGTCCAAGACGATATAAATATCGTCCCGGCCGATATTACCAAAAATAAAAATCTTTTAGAGAAAACAAGAAATCTTCCAAATTACAAACCAACTGGTCCCACACCAAATACAATAGACTCAAGAAAGGAAAAAGATTACAAACTGACTCAGACCTAGTCTACCCAATCTTGAGCTGATTTCAAATTACAGTTCGATCGTGTGAACCTGAAATGTTAGCACATAAGGCAATCGTAGATAAATAAGGAATTTTTGCTATCATCAAAATCATAAACCATAGATCCGCAACAATCTCCCACTTTTTGATGATGGCAAACAATTGAATTTGATTTTGCAAAAAGGAACATTTTCTCTTAATCTCTCTCTCACTAGAATAACACTTTTTAAAAAATAGGGGAGATAAAAAATATTTTTGTTGTTTTAAAAAATTTTTAACAGAAAGAAAAATGATACAAATTCAACAGTACGTTCTCCCCATTTGACATTATCAAAAGGAGAGGAGGTACAAAACAACAAAACACAAAAAATGTTCCCTAATCTAGTGAGAAAACAAAAATATTCTTAAAATGAGAAAGTTACCTCTTAGTTTTAATCAAAAACTTAGTATAATTGGATTTGACAACGCATAGCCCAGAAAAGGTTAGAAACTCAGAGATTAATAATCCAAACTCAAGTTTTTTAGAAAGGCTCAAAAACTTTTTAATTCAATATCTAAATCATAAAATAAATTAGAGAAAGAAACAATCATTTTTTCAAAAACTCCTTCCAAAAAATCTATCTAATAGAAAATCAATGCACGAATTTTTGAATCAAGAATCAAAATTTTCAAACTCAAGTATCGAAAGTATCAAGGGTTTTCTTAAGTTTTTTAAGAAGTACATGAATTGTAAGCATTAACTTCGTGGGCTCATTTTATGCCTCTGGATAATTGGTTGGCGCACTGCTCATCTTTTGATACACTTTGTGTATTCTATATTTTCAATTTGGCGGCTTTGCACATCTTTTATTTTTGGCATCATTGGCCAATTTTTTTTAATATGCTTCCTTTCTTAAATCTCAAAAACAAAGGAAAACCCATTTTAGTGACAAAGCGAATTTCTTGATTAAGAAAATTATGAGTTAGATTCAAAAACCTGTAAAAGATTCCTATGCGATAAATAAAATGTAGGGAGATAGAAAAAATTTTGTTTCAAAAACCAATTTAAAAGATAAAAAAGATTTTAAATCAAAAGTAGGATAACCTCTTTAAGAAGAGAGAAAGAGAAACAAAATCATGAGTTCCCTTCCTCTGACTGTTTTAGAGAAGTCAAAACACAACTTATCAAAGATTTCAAGAAAAAAAAATAAGAAGTAGATTTTTCATTTTTAGAAAAGTGAATGTGTGTGTTGATCAGAGAAAAAGCTTCAACGAAAACAACAATTTCAAAAGAATAAAAAAACTAAAACATAAAAATAAAAACAAAACAAAAAACACGAAAGGCTTTTAACCATTATCTGTCTCCTGGTCCGATGCTTCAGAGACTAGATCTGCCCATGAGATTTTTTGCCTTTCATTATTTTCCCAGTTCAAAGTTTGTTTCGCCTTGTCCTTTTCTTTCGTAGGAAGAATTTTTAAATTAAGGCACTGAACTTTCATATGTCTAGTCTTCCGCATCGAAAGCAGATAACGTAAGAAGAAATATGGACATTCTTACCACTTTTACCTTTTCTCCACTTTTTCTTATGCTTTGGTGAGCTTTGTGATTTGCTTGTCAAGTTACTGTATTCGTTACCAACTAAACTATCTCCTTCTGTATCTTTATCATTTAGAATAATTATTTTACCTGCATCCAAAAGTCTTTGACCCAAACCTTGCTCGTAGGCATTGAGTGAGCCAATCAAATTATCAATAGAATACTCATTCAAATTTTTTGATTCATAAATAGCAACTAACTTAGCATCATACTTATCCAGTAGACAATGAAGAATTTTGTTAACTTTTTCAAAGTTTGAAAAATCTTTTCCGAAAGCATGCAATGAGTTTACAATTTGAATAAATCTGGTATACATGTCTAAGATCATTTTAAAAGGTTTCATGGAAAATAATTCAAAATCATGCATTAACAAATTCAACTTAAATTGCTTGATTTAACTAGTGCCTTCGTATATGGTGTGCAATTCATCCCAAACTTCCTTACCGGTAGTGCACGTAGATACTAACATAAAATCATCAGAATTTAAAGTATAGAAAAAGTAATTTAAAGATTTTGCATTCAGTTGAGCATTCAGTTGTTCTTCCTTATTTGATTGGTTAAAAGGAATATCAGTTTGAACTCCATTAATAATATGTGACGGTGATGAATAACCAGTTAAAATCATAAGCCACATGCAAAAATCAATCGATTGCAAGAAAATAGACATGCGAGTTTTCCAAAAATCAAATTACATATTTTAAAATAAAGGAGGTTTTGTGATTGAATAACCTTCCGCAACATTATGATTAGCCATGGATCGAAAAATTCAAAAACTTTTAAAAACTTATTTTATGAATCCTGCTCTGATACCACTTGAAAGTGCTCAGATGACACTAAAAAGTGCTTTGAAATCACTTGAAAGTTCGTTAGGGATGTTAAGCCCTCATGAATTGGCCCAAGGCTAATAAAGAAAAGAGGTGAATTGGATAACTTTAAAACCAAAGATAAAACTCAAATCAAAATCACCACAGAAATCAAAGTGCAAAAATTGAATAACGCAGAAGCAATAATAAGAAAAGAACACACCGGATTTATAGTGGTTCGGTCAAACCTTGACCTACATCCACTCCTTGGAGGCACTCCCCAAGTATTGCACTACAAAAGTGTCTCTCCTTTATCCTGGCCGATCAGTACAAATTCAGCTCATCAGCCCGGGACGATTTGGGACGATCAGAAGAAAATTGGTTACATCGTCCTGGCCGATTAGTTTAAAACCGATTTCAATCGTCCTGATCATCTCCCTAAATTTGAGCTGTCCGATGTAGATCATCCAAGACATCGTCCCGCTTGATCATACAATTGTCTCGGATGATGTGATCGTATCACTCAACCATTAATGTTTTCCAAAGATACCAGATCAATTTAGGCATAATTGAGTTAGATTGTCCTGGACGATAATAATATCGTCCTGGCCAATTTCCTAAAATAAAGAATTCCAAAACTGATTATGGCGGTTAATTCTTTCTGAATTGAGCATATCATCCTAGCCGATACATGTATCGTCCAGGCCGATCTTAATGATGGCTGCCTTAATGAGGATGCCCTAATTAGGGTTTTTGATTTTGGACATATCGTCCAAGATGATATAAATATCGTCCCGACCGACATTACCAAAAATAGAATATAATGATTGAATTTAATAACAGAAAATAAGGAACAATGTATGTTTTCAAATATATCTCAGTAATGACACATACACGAGTTTATAATAAACACAAGTGGAAAATGACACCCACTCAATTAATTGCCATATAAATATATACATATAGGTGTCAACTAATAGCATAAATAATTAGAAGGTGCTACCTTAATATCTATAATACACAAATAGTTAAACTATTAACTTGATAATTTGTTACAGGTAACTAGGATATGCTAGCTTGATGATCACAGTATCAATAAAAAGGATATTAACCTGATAATTTTCTCAAAAATAATTGAAACTATTACTTTAATAACTACAGTAATAATAGCTACACATGCCAAGCAAATGAGATAATAATACAAGGTGGCTTAGGCTTCTATAATAAAAGCAGAAGAATATGTAGTAATTAATAAAGCAAAAGAATTTTACTATAGCCCTTTCACCTTTTCTTTTCTTTTGTATACAAATAGATTCTCGGGAAGGGGTAATAGCAGCTTTTATATGAATAAAACAAGAGAAAAGGATGTGTTGTTAACAACTTATAGGTTGGAAGCAAGATATTGTTGTTTGGGTTTTGAGATAAGTCACTGTGAGGTTTTAAAAGAGGGAACGACACTGTTGTGGTTAACATGATAACATGGAGTGTGGGTAGTGCATGGAAGAGAGGACGAAGGAGGTGAAACAAATATTTCGAATGTACAGACAGGTGGTAGGGACGTACGAGTTGCGGAGGTCGTTGAAGACGGTCAAACTCAAATCTGACGGGTGGAGTTTTAAAAAATCGGCCGCAAGCTGCAGATGATTCTGTAAGTGCTGCTTGCTGTGGACTGAAGCCGCACTTGAGCTCTGCGATCCGATTTATGAGAGTAGGTGTAGGAATCTGTTGAATATTATGAGTGTAGTTGGTCCTGAAGGATGAAAGGAGGCAAAAATCTGTTGGAGCTTGTAAGTGAATGCTTGGATCTGGATGAGAGTGTAGGATTAAAGGAGATTTTCGATAGTTCTCTCGGCTGGGTGTATGTGAACGATAAAAATGAACGAAGGACCTTTAGCAAGGCTTCGTTTAAGTCATTTTAACGATGAAACATCTTTCAACAGAGAGTGAATTATTTTGCGGGATTTAAGGATTGTGTCGACGTCGCTCAGCATGGATTTTTCAGCCTAATTCGCGGGATTTAGGCAGAGGTTCGAGAGGCGATACTAGGTAAAAATTAATTGTGATTTGAGGTTTCATTTTGACTTGCTGATTTTTGGTAAGATCAATTGGCCATGTTAATGATGACCTATTATAATTAGTAATAACATTAATTAGGTTCACAGCCATGTTCCAATCAATCTGAAAGCATCATGATTTGCGTGTTTTCTCGATTCACGTGCATTTTGCCATGTTTAATGTGTCGAATTCGCCGAATAGTCAAAATTGGACAAATTGATAGTGCATTTAGGGTATTGCTGATGTTCTGGTCGCAACGGTGTAGTCCAGTTTGCAATCAGACTTCATTTGAGCATCGTCGAGACCTCATTTTTGTCATAATGCACGTCTTTGTTCATATTAGAATCGCCTCAAAATTTATTCCACCACCTCAATTGATCCAAATTGATTAAATAAAATATATATTCTTAATGTTGGAGACGTTCCAGACACAATGGTGCTATCTGTTTTACAATTGGACGTTGTCTGAGCATCATCGAGGCCTCATTTCCATCATAACGCATGTCTCTGCATTATATTTGAATCCTCCTTTAAAATCTGCAACAATACGTCAAACGATCCAATTTGGTCAAGTAAAATATAAAATCTTAATGGAGACGATGTTCCGGACATAATGGCATTATTTGTTTATCGATCGAACGTCATTTCGTCACCGACGAAGCTAATTTTTCTCGTAGTGCGTGCCTTCGCATCAAATTTATATCGCCTTTGAAATTTGTGAAACCACTTCAAACGATCCAATTTGATCAAATAAAATATAGAATTTTAATGGAAACAATGTTCCGATCACAACGATGCCATCCATTTGTCGATCCGACATCATCCGAAAGTCTTCGAGGCTTCGTTTCTGTCGTAACGCAGGCCTTTATATCATATATGGGTCTCTTAGAAATTCACCACCATTTCGAATGATCTAAATTTATTAAATAAAATGTATATCTTAAATTTTGACATCATTTCAGACACAATGACACTGTCCGTTTGTCGATCTGAAATCATTTGGGCAATATCGAGGGCCAAATTCATCGATATGCGTGTTATTCCCTTAGGATCTATGTCACCATTACGATTGATCCCAATTAATCACAAAAGATGTATATTTTGAATGTTGAGGACATTTCGGATGCAATGGCATAGTTTGTTTCATGATCGCACGTCATCTGAGCGATGTCGAGGCTTGATTTACTCGAAATATACGTTATCTCAAAATTCATGTCACTCATTATGATGATCCAAATTAAATAAATAAAATATAGTATTTGAGTATCTGTAATGTTCTAAACACAATGACGAAGTCTGTTTGTTGATTCAACATCGTTTGATCAGCCTCGTGCTTTAATTTTGGGTGTCGGACGTCTCTTTTGACCAATCTAATCTAATTCAATTACGAGGGGCCTCAACCTAGTAGAATTCAGTGTCCTGATCGCAACCATACCATCCGTTTAGCATTTGGAGGTCATTTGACCCCTTAAGTAATGTGTTTCATTAATACACATATTGCTTTATTTACCAGTTTGAGTCCTTTCTCGAGTGGTCTGATGTATAGGGGTCAACAAATGCCCCTCAATAAATGTGGTACGCGTCTAGAGCGAACCACGTTTGTTGTATGATGATTGACCCTGTGAATCTCTAGATATTTGATCTAAATGTCACATAGTGGTTCTATTTAGCGGATCGCCAAGAGTGTGTTTGGATGTCACACTTCTTTTAGTGGATCTCCAAAATTTGTTTGGATGTCACACTAATCTTCTTTCTCCACTGTGCTTCTAGATGTATCCAAAGATGGTTGGTATATTATATTTATAGATTGACGCTAGTGGATAGCATATGCTCAAGATTCTTCAGTCATCTAGTTGTATCTTTATAGAATTTTAAATATTTATTTGGGGATCTCAACATGTAGTGCGATGTCAACCCAAATAAATATTTAAAATGCCCCCTGTCTTTAGGGACATTTATAGATGTCATTCAGGGATGCTCCTTTCACGGCTTTGCCTTGGCTCGTGAGATTATGATCCTTTCTGTCCTAAACTTTGTGCTGCGGACATAGATGGAGGATTGTCTGATTTGTCTTTACTGACTTGTCAGAAGATTTGTATGCCTTCTGCCCTTTGCTTCTAGCTTTGGCGGGCTTGATGAAGGAGTAGATGCCAATGACCTAAACACTTAGGTTTGTATTGGGTCGATGGCGAAAAAGTCATTGGTTCCAAACTTTGTGCATAACGAATTTGTTGATGATAGAATCCTTTCAGTTCAGCCTAATCCTTTCATTTTGACTTTGGAATAACTTTCTTCGGTCCTTTGCTTTGTGCTTTGGTGGACTTGTTGAAGAAAAGTTCCTTCGATCCTCGCTTTGTGCTTTATGGATTTGTTGAAGGATTTGATTGATAATACTAAATGTAGGTAGTATATTGATCCTTAACCACATAAGGAGACTTTAATCTAAGTCACTTTAGCTCATCAGATCAGGAGAGCTGAGATTTAGCAGCTCTTCATCCTCTGGTTGCTGAGATGGGGGTTCCTCTACTGCGGCCTTTCTTACAGCTTGTTGAGTAGATGGAGCTGTCACCGATCTGACCATATTTGGGCTTGTTGGATCCGACCTTTTACACCCATTCAGGCTTTAAACTTGAGCTATGAGAATTGCGCTTCCCAATGCTGATTTTGCTGAAGTTGGTAGATTTGGAGTCATCCTTTGTGGTTGCAGATTTTGGAGCCTACGAACATCCAGTAGTTGCTTGAAACTCATCTTCCCTTAGAACTTTGATTCTTCGATCAATTAGGAGAATTTTGTAGACTACGATCACTTGAACTGGTCAAGTCAAATTAGCCTTCATTCTTCCTACAGTCCCTACTAACGGGTTGACGAAGTGGGGGTTCTGCTACTACGGCCTTTCTTATGGCTTATTGAGTAGACAGAGCTTCCAGCGATCCGGTCATATTTGGGCTTGTTGGATCCAACCTCTTACACCCATTCGAACCTTAAACATTAGGCTATCAAAAGACTTCTAGCTTTTCCGGCTCAATTTGTAGGAGTGTGTAGTTTCAAAAGTATCTTTTTTGACCTTTGAGTCTTGATTTGTTGAAGAAGGTGTCTCGATCTTTTGAGAGGTCACCTGCAGATACTTTGAAAAAAAAAGATCTTCATATTTTTTAGCATAAAAGACATGAATTGATAATTTTAAATATTTATTCGGGGATCTCGGCATGAAGCACGATGTCGACCCGAATAAATATTTAAAATGCCCCCTGTCTCGCATGGACATTTTAGAGCAGAATAGAATTGGAATTTTTGTGATTTTAAATATTTATTCGGGGATCTCGGTACGTAGCGCTATGTCGACCCGAATAAATATTTAAAATGCCCCCAGACTGATGGGGGGTTTTGAAATGTATTCTCATAACAAAGGAAAATTTCAAAATATAACATGTACATGCTTAAACATTTGTACAAAAAAACATAACTCATTAAGCATAATATTTTCTGGGCAATTTCATGCATATTATTTCTTTAAATATCGATCATTGATCGGCGACATGGACCTTTGACCATTCAGATCGATCAGTTGATAAGCTCCACCTTGAAATACCTTCTCGATGACGAAAGGTCCTTCCCAGTTAGATACGAATTTGCCATCGATTTTTCTATGTGGGATGATTAGCCTTCTCTGCACCAGGACCAACTCCCCTTCTTGAAATGATCGAGGATGCACCATTCGATCAAAGGACTTTGTCATTCTTTGTCGATAGATCTCCAGGTTTTGCTGGGCTTGCAACCTAATTTCATCGAGTGCATCGAGCTCTTTCATTCTTAATCGAGCATTCTATTCCTGAGTTATCTCATTCTGGATAACAACTCGAAGGGATGGAAGTTCAACTTCTAGTGGCAGTATAGCTTCAACTCCGAACACCAGAGAGTAAGGAGCGGCTCTAGTTGGCGTTTTATAGGTTGTACGATATGCCCACAATACTTCTGCCAACTTCATATGCCACTCTCTTTTGTTCTTGGAAAGAATCTTCTTTAGTCATTTTACTAGTGTCTTGTTGAAGGCTTCTGCTAGATCATTCGCTCTTAGATAGTATATGGATGAATATCGCCAATCGATTTTATGTCGATCAACGAACTTATAAATTTTGGTATTTTTAAATGCAGTACCGTTGTCTGAGATTATCCGACGTGGCACACCGAATCTGTAAACAACGTTGTGGGTGAAGAAGTTGGTCACGTGCTCAGATGTAACTTCTTTGAATGGAGCCGCTTCTGCCCACTTTGAGAAGTAGTCGATTGCTGCCAAGATAAAGCGGTGTCCTGCTGATGATGGCGGATTTATCGGCTCTATAACATCAGTACCCTAACATTCAAATGTCCAGGATGCTATTGTAGGGTGCAGAAAATTTGGCGGCTGATGTATAACATCACCGTGGATCTAGAACTCGTGGCACCTCTTAACATGATTGATACAATCTCTGACCATGGCCGGCCAATAGTAGCTCATTCTTTTGATTTTGACTGCCATCTTGGAACCTGATTGGTGCGCTCCACAAAGTCCTTCATAAATTTTTGCTACCACCTTATCAGCTTCTCGAGTCCTTAGGCATCTTAGCCTCATTTGATCGAAAGCACGTCGATACAATGTGTTGTTGACAAATGCATATCGTAGTGCTCTCTTTCTGATTTGAGCAGCTAATGATTTATTTGTTGGTAGCTTACTTTCTTTGAAATAATCCATGAAAGGTTGCCTCCAGTCATCTTCTTCTTCGATATCTAGATAATGCCACCATGATTCTGAAGCTTGACTGGCATTGCGTCTTTTCTTAGGAACTTGATGTTCTTCAAGTTGATCTTCGAGATCAACTGGTTGGGGAGGTTGAGGATCAACCGGAGTTGCATCCTGCTGGCTTGAACTTGGTATTCCCTCTGCCTCCGGGAATTGTAATAATGCTGGCTATCTTCTTCTTCGATATCTAGACAATACCACCATAATTCTGAAGCTTGACTGGCCTTGCGTCTTTTCTTAGGAACTTGATGTTTTTCAAGTAGATCTTCAAGATCAACTGGTTGGGGAGGTTGAGGATCAACCGGAGTTGCATCCTGCTGGCTTGAACTTGGTATTCCCTCTGCCTGCGGGAATTGTAATAATGCTGGCTCTAGGATCCAACGGTTGTGCATCATAATTATTATTGGTCATTCGTCATCCATATTCGCCATTTCTTTAGCCAATTTGGCAAGAGAATCGGTTTTTCCATTTTGTCCTCGAGGAACTTGGATTAGTCTAACAACTAGAATTTTCTTCATAAGTTCAAGAACTCGTCGGTGATAGCAGGTCAACTCAAACTTAGTGATTCTATAAACTCCCAATACTTGATTTACAACAAGTTGAGAATCACCGAAAATTTGGAGGTTTCGGATTCGGACATCGATTGCAATCTCCAATCCTACTATTAAAGCTTCATATTTAGCTTCATTGTTGGTCCGAGATTCAGTCAAGCAGAAAGAGAATCTCATTATGCCTCCCTCGGGAGCCACGAAAATTACTCCGATTCGAGTTTGAGTTTTCTCTAGATTTGGAGGCCGAGCACGTTTGATTGATGATGCTCCATCAAAGTACATTTCTCATACTCGTAGCATCTCCTCTTCTTCAACATTCATGATCTGCTTGTCATGTAGATCATTGTTGAGTGGTGAATCTGTAGGGATAGGGTGTACAACGAGAAAATCTGCCAACACCTGCCCTTTTACTGCCTTTTGAAAGATATATGTGATATCAAACTGCAAAAATATCACTACCCACCTCGCCAAATGACTTGTCAATGCTGGTCTTATCATCAAGAACTTTAGAGGATCGATCTTTGATATCAAGGTGATTTTGTGAGATAGCATATAATGGCGGAGCTTCTAAACTGCAAAAATCAAAGCCAAGCAATGCTTCTCAATTAGAGAGTAGCGGATTTTTGCTCCTATCAAACTTCGACTGATATAGTAGAGCGCATTTTCTTTTCCTTCTTCATTATACTGGGCCAATAATGCTCCAAGGGACTCTGCTAGTGCCGTCGTGTACAGTATAAGAGGCTTCCCTGGGATTAGCGCCGTAAGGATAGGAGGATTCAACAGATATCTCTTGATACTATCAAATGCTTTCTAACATTCTTCATCCCATTTGAAGCGGACATCTTTCTTCATCAGCTTTGAAAATGGCTGGCACCTACCCGACAGATTCGATATAAATCGCCGAATGAAAGCCAACTGCCCTTATAAAGAGCGGAGTTGTCGAAGGCTCTTAGGAGGTGGCATCTCCATGATTGCATTGATCTTGTTGGGGTCGACTTCAATGCCTCGATGTCAAACAACGTACCCTAGGAATTTTCTTGAGGATACCACAAATGCACATTTGAGAGGGTTCATCTTCAGATCATATTTTCTGATTCTTTCGAACACTATTCTCAAGTCATCTAAATGGTCTTTTTGGTCCATGCTCTTAATGACCAAGTCATCTACATAGCATTCAACCTTTTGATGGATTAAATCATCAAATATACGAGTCATCGCCCGTTGGTAAGTGGCACCAGCATTGTTCAAGCCAAATGGCATAACTACGTAGCAGAATATGCCTATAGGCATTCTGAATGATGTATGTCTTTCATCTTCATGCGTCATTTTACTCTAATTGTAGCCTGACGATCCGTCCATGAAGGAGAACATATCTTAATTGGATGTATTGTCAACTAGAAGCCCTAATACTGGGAGCGTAAATTCATCTTTTGAGCATGCCTTGTTGAGGTCTCTGAAGTCGATGCAGATACAAATCTGGCTATTCTTCTTCTTTACAGGGACGATATTGGCAATCCAGTCGGCATATTTTTCTTCTCGGATGAAGCCCGCCTCTATGAGCTTCTTTGTTTCTGCAATTACTTATTCTTAAATCTCTAATCTCATTCTCCTTGAAGCTTGCTTGACGAGTGCTGCATTAGATTTGATGGCCAATTTGTGAACTGCCACATAAGGGGATAAGCCGGGCATCTCAACATATGTCCAGGCAAAGCAGTCCCTGAATTCACAGAGAAGTATTTTTATTTCTTACACTTGATCTTCTGGTAGAAGGGCACTGATGAAGGTTGTGCCATCTTCTTCAGTCTGAGAAGATATAATTAAAAAAGGATGGGATTTCTTGAAGTAGATTTTTCAAGATGTCAACCATCAAAAATATTGTTTGTAAGGATCCTCTTTAGGTCTCACTTTTGATGAATTTCTTTAATGGTGGATCTCTAGGGTTACACACTAGATGTCACACCATTCTTTGAATATATTTTTTTTCTAGAGATGTGCATCTCTATATTTATTTTCACTTATGTCGGGGCCTTTCGGCGGTAGATTCTTGGATATGCATCCAAGTGTCACACCCTGATGCTCACCGTACATATCTCGATTTTTTACTTGTTTTACCATCATAATAGATGGTTGCTTTTAGCTCTATCGGAACATTTCAGTGATGGATCTTTGGACATAAGGATCAAATATCACATCCTGATGTTCACCAAACACATCTTTATTCTTTCTTTGCTCTACCATCATAAAAGAATGTAGCTTTTAGCTCTATCGAGACCTTTCAGTGATGGATCTTTGGACATAAGGACCAAATATTGCATCCTGATGTTCATAGTATAGAGCTCAATATCATCATTATTTTTTATTGCTACTATAGCACTTAGATGATTAACCAAAGATGGAAAGAGAAACTAGACCCCAGTGGAGTCGCAAAAAATCTGTGGGCTCCAAAACTTTGGCCCCGGCCTCCCCGCCACGCTTTTTTTTTTTATTCGGCGTGGGAGTTTTAACGGAATTAATTCTGGGATAAATTTTGAAAGGCGGATGGTGAGGGAATGGATAAAAGACCCGATCAAGATCCTATGGTTGAGTCATCCCGGGCCATCGTGGTCCCTGGTCTACTTAGTCAGAGGAGGTTGTCGACCCAACCTGATAGAAGGATCCTTGTCGGCAGCCATGGGTTACTTCGTCTAGGGGTACCTTGTAGACCTGGGGTGGATATTTGCCTAAGGAGACAAATTTGAATCTACCTTAGCTGATAGAGGGCTTTGTGCCCTATCGATCATATATTATTGATTCATTTCTCAATAATTTGATGCCAATAAGGAGCATATTGGCGCTGGCCATAACCAGTATTTCGTGGTGCCATTTGGCGGCAAAACCACTCAGTTTGGAGGGCCCCGGGTCATAACCATTTATCCTGCGGTGCCATTTGGCGGCGAACTGCCGGTTAGAGGATATGTACCACGTCCTTACTGGCAGGAGATTATTTGAGAATGGTTCCTAGTGATATTTTTGACTAGGCATTTAGCTCTTTGTGAGCTGACGTGTTTTTCAACTTGATCCTTGTTTGAATAATCATGGTTGACACATGATGATTGAATATCATGTATCCCTTATGAATTCATCATTTGATAATTTCATATTTTATTGCAATTTTTATTCTTATATGAAGTTCAATTCAACATTGTTCTATTATATTCAAATTCAATAAATTTCAAATTTCATTATTACTTAATATTCATTTGAGTCCCATTTATTGCAATTATGAGTTTTGTTATCTTTTATTCATTGAATTTTTTATTAATTCAAATTGTTCAAGTCATCTTTGAGTCCAAGTCTTATTATCAAAATCAGGTTCTTGCTTGAGTTCAAGTAGCAAGCTCAAGTTCTAAGTCCCCTCCTATCCAAATGTTGTTCAAATTATGTTCAAATCTGAGTACGAGTTCAAGTTCAAGTTCTTGTCCACCTTGCAAGTTCAAGCTATCCAAAATTTATCCAAGTCCTTAGTTTTAGGGAAATTTCGGCAGCTTCCCGGCGTCTCCCTCATTTAGAGGAAAAACCAAGTGGCAACCTTCTCCTAGACGCTACGTGAGCGCTTCAGGTAGGTGTCAAAATGACACCGCGGTCGCATTTGTATTTTTTTTCTCCCCGCTCGCTACGTGAGCGTTTAAGGACATTTTTTTTGTTATAAGAAGAAAACACATGTTAGAAAAACACAGATTGCCCCCTCTGCACCACGTGGGCGTTTGGGGGTACTTATATAAAAAAAGTAAAATAAAAACACATTTTTTTATTCCCTTCGCCGCAAGCGCCGCACCGATTTTCCGCCCTACAACGCTTCTTGAGCGCCTCGGGGGTTTGTCGGCTCGTTGCTAGCATTGAAGAGGGATCCTTAAATTGTCCCAAGCATCGCACCGATTTCCCACCCTCAACGCTACGTGAGCGCCTTGGGGGTTTGCCGGCCCGTTGCAAGCATCGAGAAAAGAACCATTTCTTCTTTTTTTGTTTTGAAAGCTCTCTCTCTCTTTTTTTCTTTTTTTGAAACTATTTTCTCTTCTCTTTTTTTTTGAAAAGCTCTCATTTTTCCTTTTGGAGAAATTCTCATATATATAATGACACATACACGAGTTTATAATAATAATAATAATAATAATAATAATAATAATAATAATAATAATAGCATCAATAATGATTGAATTTAATAACAGAAAATAAGGAACAATGTATGTATATAAATATATCTCAGTAATGACACATACACGAGTTTATAATCAACACAAGTGGCAAATGACACCCACTCAATTAATTGCCATATAAATATATACATATAGGTGTCAACTAATAGCATAAATAATTAGAAGGTGCTACCTTAATATCTATAGTACACAAACAGTTAAACTATTAACTTGATAATTTGTTACAGGTAACTAGGATATGCTAGCTTGATGATCTCAGTACCAATAAAAAGGATATTAACCTGATAATTTTCTCAAAATTTTTTTTTTTTTGGGACATTTAGGTCAATTAAGACAAACTCACACACACCACGCATACACAAAGACTCGAACCCAGGACCTCTTAGTTAAAGCATAAGCTCTCAACCAACAGGCCAAGATGAGCTGTGTAATTTTCTCAAAAATAATTGAAACTATTACTTTAATAACTACAGTAATAATAGCTACACATGCCAAGCAAATGAGTATAATAATACAAGGTGGCACAGGCTTCTATAATAAAAGCACAAGAATCTGTAGTAATTAATAAAGCAAAAGAATTTTACTATAGCCCTTTTACCTTTTTTTTTTTTTTTTTTTTTTTTCCAAACTTTTTTTTTTTTTTTTTTTTTGTATGCAAATAGATTCTCGGGAAGGGGTAATAGCAGCTTTTGTATGAATAAAATAAGAGAAATGGATGTGTTGTTAACAACTTATAGGTTGGAAGCAAGAGATTGTTGTTTGGGTTTTGAGAGAAGTCACTGTGAGGTTTTACAAGAGGAAACGACACTGTTGTGGTTAACAGGATAGTGTGGAGTGTGGGTAGTGCGTGGAAGAGAGGACGAAGGCGGCGAAAGAAAGATTTCGGATGGACAGACGGGTGGTAGGGACGTACGAGTTGGGAAGGTCGTTGAAGATGGACAAACTCAAATCTGACGGGTGGAGTTTGGAAAAATCCGCTGCAAGGTGCAGATGATTCTGTAAGTGCTGCTTGCTATGGACGGAAGCCGTACTTGAGCTCTGCGATCCGATTTTGAGAGTAGGTGTACGAATCTATTGAATATTATGAGTGTGGTTGGTCCTGAAGGAGGAAAGGAGGCAGAAATCTGTTGGAGTTTGTAAGTGAATGCTTGGATCTGAATGAGATTGTGGGATTAAAGGAGATTTTTGAGAGTTCTCTCGGCTGGGTGTATGTGAAGGATGAAAACGAACGAAGGACCTCTAACAAGGCTTCGTTTAAGTCATTTTAACGAAGAAACTTCTTTCAATAGAAAGTGAATTATTTTGCGAGATTTAAGGTCTGTGTCGACGTCGCTCAGCAGGGGGTTTTCAGCCTAATTCGCAGGATTTAGCAGAGTTTCGAGAGGCGATACGAGGTAAAAATTAATTGTGATTTGAGGTTTCATTTTGACTTGCTGATTTTTGGTAAGATCAATTGGCCATGTTAATGATGCCCTACTATAATTAGTAATAACATTAATTAGGTTCACAGCCATATTCCAATCAATTTGAAAGCATCATGATTTGCGCGTTTTCTAGATTCACGTGCATTTTGCCTCATTTAACGTGTCGAATTTGTCGAATAGTCAAAAATGGACAAATTGATAGAGCATTTAGGGTATTACCGATGTTTTGGTCGCAACGGTGTAGTCCGTTTTGCGATCTGACTTCATTTGAGCATCGTCGAGACCTCATTTTCGTCATAATGCACGTCTTTGTTAATATTAGAATCGCCTCAAAATTTATTCCACCACCTCAATTGATCCAAATTGATTAAATAAAATGTATATTCTTAATGTTGGCGATGTTCTAGACACAATGACGCTATCCATTTTACAATCAGACATTGTCCAAGCATCGTCGAGGCCTCGTTCCCTCATAACGCATGTCTCTGCATTATATTCGAATCCTCCTTTGAAATCTATGACAATACATCAAATGATCCAATTTGGTCAAATAAAATATAAATTCTTAATGGAGATGATGTTCCGGACGCAATGGCGTTATTCGTTTGTCGATCGGATGTCATTTCGTCACCAACGAGGCTAATTTCTCTCGTAGTGCGTGCCTTCACATCAAATTTATATCGCCTTTGAAATTTGCGAAACCACCTCAAATGATCCAATTTGATCAAATAAAATATAGAATTTTAATGGAAACAATGTTCCAATCACAACGATGCCATCCGTTTGTCAATCGGATGTCGTCCGAAAGTCTTCGAGGCTTCGTTTCCGTCGTAACATAGGCCTTTATATCATATTTGGGTCGCTTATAAATTCACCACCATCTCGGATGATCCAAATTTATTAAATAAAATGTATATCCTAAATTTTAACGTCATTCCGGACACAATGACCCTGTCCATTTTTTGATCTGAAATCGTTTGGGCGACATCGATGGCCAAATTCATCGATATGCATGTTATTCCCTTGGGATCTGTGTCACCATTACGATTGATCCCAATTAATCACAAAAGATATATATTGTGAATGTCGAGGATGTTTCGGATGCAATGACATAGTCTGTTTCATGATCGGACGTCATCTGAGTGACGTCAAGGCTTGATTTCCTCGAAATACGCATTTTCTCAAAATTCATGTCACTCATTAGGATGATCCAAATTGAACAAATAAAATACAGTATTTGAGTATCTGCAATGTTCTAAACACAATAACGAAGTCTGTTTATTGATTCGACATCGTTTGATAGCCTCGTGCTTTAATTTTTGGTTTCGATCGTCCCTTTTGACCAATCTCATCTGATTCGATTGCGAGGGGCCTCAACCTAGTAGAATTCAGTGTCCTGATAGCAACGACACCATCCGTTTGGCATTTGGAGGTCATTTGACCCCTTAAGTAACGTGTTTCATCAATGCACATATTGCTTTATTTACCAGTTTGAGTCCTTTCTCGCGTGGTCTGATGTATAGGGGTCAACATGAATATTCTAGGAAAGGTGGATAATTTGTGTCTATGGAAGCTCTAAGTAAGGGTAATATTACTAGTTTTAATAACTTTGTCAGTGAGGCACCTGTGTGCTAGATTTGTGGAAGACATCATTTTGGTTAGTGCTATAGATTGATTGGCCAATATTTTAAATATGGACAGGCTTGACATAGGATGGTTGAGTGTCCACAGATAAGGTTTAACTGATAATCTGGGCCTAGATCTAAGAGTTTTGTAAGACTGGTAGAGACTGAGGGCAGTTTCACTTAATACATTTTTTTAAGGAACCTTCTAGTAGACACATTATTTTTGGTCCAGTAGTATATAGACCGTCGATACTGGTAAGAGAAAGTCTGGCAGTTATGTTTCTCTAGGCATGATTCCCTAGAATCTAATATATATATATATATATATATATATATATGTCCCAAAAATTATGTACACAACTTAATATCTATGTAATTATATCACAATTATTATATCCTTAGTATAAAGAATAACTAAAACTAATTGAAAACAAATTTGAGGAATCCTGGTCAATCTCATACTCATGCTCTCTAACCTTGATCTAAAATCATTTAATTATATCTAATGAGCTCAAGAGTCCAGTAAGTCAAATCTTATAATTGAACTCAAAATGTGAGAAAGAAGCAATATGCATGTCAGTAGTTAAATCATAGGAGTTATATTTATTTGATCATAAATCTGCATAGAAATAGTAAAGCTCACATGCAATAGGAGTAGAATATATAATTAGTAAAATATTATGATACAAAATCTTGGTAAAGCAATATTGTGGATAAACCCGTAAATCAGTATGAGTACAAAATTGATAAAACTGTCACCATATCAGTATTATCAATCAATAAAGAAATCATCTAAAGCGATATAACCAAAGTATCGATAAATACTATCAAAATCATATCAATATAGTAAGGGATTATATATATACTATCAATTTATTCTATATCAGTTTCAAATTAATACATTATATGCTCAATATGTCACATGCTTAATATCAGTCAGTGAATTAGTAGTATCAAACATTATCGATGTCTATATCAATAGATCAAATGCTTTTTAGTAGTCATACTAAATAAGTAAGAAGTTCTGGCTATTACAATATTTTTTAGTAATTATTGACCTCATTTTTATATGATATCATCAGGTACTATGCAAACTTCTAATTATCTATCTGATGGATAACAATCAGCCAACTATTTATCATTCAGCTAATCACCCTCCAATTAATCAATCCCTAGGTTGCATCACCCTACAATCATCTAGTCTCTAGTTAATAAGTATTCACACAATCATTATACCTTATAATCAATCAACCTACACTCTATAATTAGTCAATCAACCAATCATCTTGTCTATATCAACCTTCAATCACTGTAGTTGTAGCCTTGCACTTCAATCAGGCAACCCAGTGCACTGCCATGCATATTGCATTAGTCCCTTGACTTCAGTCATCATCCAAATCACTTCAATGAGAGATTAATATATGAAATTATCATCACTAGTTATGTGGGCTAGTGATTAACTATTTTGACCCAATTGGGCTAGCTCAACAGATTATTAACACCTTAAAAACCTCTGAGTAAACCCCACCTCAAATATGATCTTTATCATACTCCCTTGATTAATCCTTCTAGTGCTTTGGAAATGACTAGTCACCTTGACCTAATCATTAGTTGACTTGTTCAACTGAACCAATGTTTAGTCAAACCAAGTAAACCGAGTGTCGAATCATTTCATACAATCAATTTAAGCTATTTAACCTCAATCCTTTAATGTCACTTCATTGCATGACCCAAACACTTCCCAACTATTAAAGAGTCAAATCCTAGTGAGTTTGACCAAGTCAACTCATTAAAATTTGGTCAAACCTCACTACATTTCCATTCTTTTGCTCATACAATACACTCATCCCTTTAACCCTATTGGAGTTCAGTCAACCAACACCCTCAAATAGTTAATAAGAAGTCTAAATGGCTTCAAATATGGTCAAATTACCTAAGCATTTCATTTTCCCTCCAAAGCCTTTTACCCCAGCTGTCTAAACACCCTATAAAAGGTTTTTAAACCACTCATAAATCAGCCCTAAACCTTGGATTAAAACCTAAACTAATCAAGTGCCCCCCCCCCCAAGCTGAACCCCCTCACAAGCTCCCCTTCACAAGATCCTCTCTCTCTCTCCCTCTCTCTCTCTCCTTTAGGTTTTCTCAGGTAAAGACAGTAGCCAAGGATGTTCAAAAATGTTGAACAAGAGAACTTAAATAGAAGAGCTTCAAAGGAGCTCATTAATTGCAAGTTGCCGACTTTATCGTCCAGGATGATATGGAAATCATCCTGGCCGATCAGTACAAATCTCATAAAATCTGCCAGAGCTTTGCCCTGAATGCAAACTAAATGATTGAAAATTTGCTTGATCATCCCGGACGATCTCAAGATCGTCCAGGCCGATCAGTTCAAATCAGAGGAAAATCATCCAGAGCATCGCCTTGAATTTGTACTATCTGATCCAAATCAGCCAAAAGCAACCAAGGGTTTTTGAATGGATGGTCCAGGCCGATCTTGCGATCATCCATGATGATGTGATCGTATCAATCATCCTTAATTACTCCCATATTGTCAGATCAATTTAGGCATAGTTATACAATATCGTCCAGGCGGATAAAAGAATTGCCCTGGCTGATTTCCAAAAATACATAATACCTAAATAGATCATGGTGGCAATTTATTTCTGTATTAAGCATATCGTCCTGGCTGATACATGTATCATCCAGGCCGATCAATTAATTATAGCTGCCTTAACTAAAATCCTGATTAGATCTTCTATTTTGAACTCGATCGTCCAGGACGATATAAATATCATCCGGGCCGATGTGAGTAAAAACACAAGTTGTAAATCTCTAAAGTGTGTGTGTGTAGGGTTACTTAACATCAGTCACTTCAAACAATTACAATTGACTCAAGAAGGGAAAAAAGAAAATTACAGACTGACTCAGACTTAGTCTTCCCAATCTTGAGTTGGTTCCTGTTATTGTCCAATCTTTGAGTCCTGAAAAGTCAGTAAAAAAAAGGCAGTCATAGTGAAACAAGATTTGTTTGCTATCATCAAAATAATAATCTAAAAAATAGGTTTGTAACACTTGCCACTCTTCTTAGAATGCTACCCAACCAATCCTAGCCATGTAATTATCCTAAGGAATTTGAATTAGGCTGAGGGTCCAAAATCACTCATTCAACACATTAGTATTCTCTTACTACCAAGAGCTTCTCAAGCCTAGTTCTCATTTTGTTTCAACTCCTAAGAACCTCCTTTACAATTCCCAAGTAAAATCAAATTGATGAAAGGCTATAGATGGCGAGTTCTCCAATGACACAAGCCCATACCTCATCTAACACATTTATATTTTAATCCAGGGCCTTCCAGCTCAAGATGTCTTCTTGAGACTTGTTGTACCCCTCTTAACTAACAAATCAAGCCTTTAATTTTTATTTTTATGTACAGATAATGTCTTGGGCCATCATCACCTCTCCTCCTTTTGACATCACAAAAAGAAGGAAACAGTTAAACAAAGACACTAAAGAGAAACAAATACATCACAAAGCAAAAAACTTAAAAAACGAAAAGAAGGAAACAGTTAAACAAAGACACTAAAGAGAAACAAATACATCACAAAGCACAAAACTTAAAAAACAAAATAGACACACGTATAAAAACACAAAGTAAGATAAAAGTAGGAAGGATTTTGATCAGGTGGAGGTTGGAAGAATTGGTGGATTGAAGCAAATTTCTTCCCAAACCAAGCCATATCATTATTGTGCTATTGTTTCTATTGTTCTACATAGTTATCAAAGCAAGTCATATCAATGTCATGATGTAGTTGCTGCTCTACTACGTAGGTGTAAAATGGAGCTTCCCACCTGTCAAACATCTAAACCAACATATCATACTGAGACTGTTAGTGGACATATGTTGGTGTTGGAACTAGTGTTGGAGCTGGTATTGGACCTCTCTCTGCTTCCAGTGGCTTGTCATTCACATAGTGAACATTATGATAGTGAGCACTTTTAAGGACATGGAATGAGCTGTTGGAATAGAACATTGGAAAGTGATATGGGGTTGAGGGGAATTAGAAGTTGTATTTGAATTCATAGGAAAAAGTAATTATGTGGCCTCATGTAAGATTTGGCTTTCTTTTGCGTCTAGGATATCTACTGCAAGTTAGATGCTAAAGATATCGAATGATTAAATTAGCTGCATTGAAATCTATCTTAGCCATTATGAAGTAAGCAGTTAAGGATATAAGAGTTATGATTTTAATTTGATCCCTAACTTTTGAAATTATGGAGTTATAAAGGATAGGCTAAATGATTCTAGCATCTTACACTATGGTATTGACATGGGTGATGTGGTATCTAAGATTTGTTTATTTAAGGGTAGTATTTGCAAGTAGTTAGGATTTGAAGTTAGAAGGTGAATTTTAGGAATTCATGAAAATCTTGGTTGGTGATTTCAAGAGACCTCCTATTTATGTAAGATTGGAGGGAAGTGACCTCACTATTGATTTAGACACTAGCATAAAAATAAAAAAGAAGTTATAAATTAAATGGGTAGATAAGTATGAGAATAAACTAAAGGGTGGTGCGAGCAAAGAGATAAAGTATATGGAAGTTTAAAACTTCTAGGTTTATGATCTTATAAAGCATAATCCTGATAGATTTAACTTCTTCATCAATAGCTTCGGCAAATCAAGGATCTACGGGGCATTGAGAAGAACTTCATACTAGAGCTCGTGAACACTTTCATCAGTCCATTTAAAAGAGGAAGATCTTTAAGGAGAACTGAAGAATAGTGGAATAGGAATTGAGTGAAGAAAAGCTTTGAATTTCCTCTCCTTAAATAAAATGGTTATATCATACAGTTTGATAGATACATCGTATAGGTGCGATCGAGTGCACTCAATTTTGTCTAGTTTGATCTGTCAAAAAGGTGGCCTTATTATACAGTACGATCAAAATCATAGTGAACAATTAGAGAGAATATGTTTGTCCTGAGGCGTCAACTGGATAATAGTTAGCTGGTTAGATCATTCTATACTAACACGTGTTAGTACAGTATGATGATATTAAATATCATACCACCCAAATTCAGTTCGTCTAACATCCATTATCATATATATTATATAGTACAAAGTAGGTGTTAGTACAATACGTGTTTCAACACGAACTCACAAGTTTATGTTTTTTATGATAACAAATATTGTAGCTCATATCCTTATATCCAATTTTATTTGCAATGTATAGTTATTTGTGTGTGTACTAATATTTAGGAATGCCATGCATCATCCAATGAAGATTCAAGCCTCAAGATTAGGTAGAATAGGTTATACTGTAAAGATTTTTGTAATATTCATTAATGTATTTTTTATTTATGGAATCAAGTCCTATAAGGGTATATGTTGGTATGGTGATCATGCACACACACATACAGACTCAGGGGGGAGTGGGATTGAGTCAAAACTAAAAGTTTAAATTTTTGAACTAATCGTAATATACAATCAACTCATCTAACTAATCGTACTTGGTGATCAATTATGGTCATGAAAAATAGCCAACAATCATAATTTAGGCAAGATTTTGAATTTTGTATTTTGTTCTAATTATCAAGGACGATGTTCATCATACCAGATGATTTATAAAAATCATGCCTAAATTGATCATATAATTAGTCAATAAAATATGCTTAATTCTAACATTCTAATTGTATTATATGAGTTGGATCATATTATATGATTAACAGAGATGATTTTGGTCATCCCATGTTTCATGCTAGATGATCTACATTTCAGTTAAACTAATCATCCTGGACGATCTCATAATTATAATGGATGATCTGTGCAAATACTTGAACTGATCATACAAGGAAATGCTAATCATATAGGCTAAAAGGGATATTTTATACTAATTGTATAAGATGATCTCAAGATCGTATTGTATAATATTTGATGGTAAAATTGATTTTTTAGGGTTTTTGAAACCCTCTAGTTAAGATTTCTCCAAAGATATTATAAGTATCTTTGGCATGCATTGAGTCTCCATTCTTCTGAAGAAAACTTGAAGAGAGAGCCTTAAAAGGGAGAGAGGAAAGGGCAGATCTTGAGAGGGAGAAGATCCTTATGGGGTTCAAGGGAGTGTGGAGGAGATTTCACATGGTTGCTCCGACAAGCTTGCATCTTATTACCATCAAATTTAAGATTTATCTTGAGGGAAGTTTTGGGAAGAAGAAGATCTCTTTGGTGTCAAAGGACCTGGCTACTCCACCGCATCGGGGAAGGTGAAAGGGATTTATAGTTCTTTACCATCTCCTGGAGGGAGAAAATGGAATCAAGGTTCTTTTCCAATGAAAGGAGTTTGGTTCTTTGCCACACTAAATTGGTAGAATAGATTTTTTAAGGGCTTCTCCACCTAGCTTTGGGGGCTAAAGGAGAGTCACTAAAGATTTAGTATAATATATGGAATGGGAGATTCCTCAGAGTGGACGTAGGTTAGGTTGTACCGAACCACTATAAATCTGATCTGTTCATCCCTTTTATTTTTTCGCACTTTATTTTTCATATTTATTTTTGTGATAACTCCATAGTTGAAAATCTCTAATTTTTTGTTATTATGAAATTAATTTGCTTTAACTTGAAGAGATAAAAGTATAAGTTTTTAGATGTTTGAACAATCTTTAAAAAGGTGGATTTTTTTTTTTATTTAAGAGAGTTTTTAAATATCTAATTCACCCCTTCTTATTTTGCCTCATGACTAGTTTTTTTGGGTTTCACAACTCGCGCAAACTTTTAAGTGGTATCAAAGCGGGATTAAAAAATTAAGTTTTAGAAAACTTTTGAAAAAATAAATGGCGAACTTTATAAATCATAATACTGTGAAAGGATATTCAATCACGAAACCATTTTTATTTGAAATCATTTTATTTGATTTTTAGAAAGTTTGGAAGTCTACCTTCTTACAATCAATTGATTATCGAATATGGCATATGATTCAAACTGGTTATTCTATATTATCATGTATTATAGATGGAGTCAAAATTGATATTTCTTTTATTGAATGGAGTAGAATAGAACAAATTAATGCTCAATTGAATACTAAATGCTTGAATTATTTTTTTATGCTTTGAATTCGGAAGATTGCATGAGAATCTATACTTATACTACTGGTAAATAAAATTGAGATAGATTATGCACTACACATGAAGGTATTAGTGTGAACATGGATTCAAGGATTATAATTTTGATGATAACAAACATTCTGATATTGTTTTCTTACTATGATTACTACTGTATATCTATTTTGGTTGCCTTGCCTACTAATGTTTTGGCTCCACAAGGTTAATTGTAATTCAAGCTAGCTAAAGATTGGGTAGATTAGGATTGACTCAGTCTATAAGTGTAATTCTAATGTTTTACCTTTTCTTATGTCAAATGTAATAATGTTGATTCGAATGCTAAGTAACCTTGCACACACACACACTCAGGGGTAGAAATCCTATAAATTTTAGAGTTTTTTTGTTTTTAATCATATCATTCAGGATGATAAGGTAAAAACATAAACCCTAATTAGGGTATCCTGGTTAAGACAGACGAATTAAGTGAATCGTTCTAGACAATTTAACATCATCCCGAATGATAGGCTCAAATAAGAAAGAATCAGCCACCAAACTCTCTAAGGTATGATTTTATTTTAAGAAATTATACAGGATGATACCATATCATCCTGAATGATTCATTACAATCATGCTCAAATTAATCAAGTGATTAAGGAAAGAAACAAATATTTGATTGAATCATTCCTATCATCCTAGACGATCACAGGATTATCATGGATGATTAGTTATAAAAAACTTCATCCTCTCCTAGATCACCTGGACAAACAAAATGATGTGCTGGACAAAAATCTTTGATTTTGAACTAATCGTACAGGATGATTCAAGGATCGTCCTAGACGATATGTTATATTTTTTCATTGTCCAACATAAATGACTAAAGATGAATAGAATGATGTACTGGATGATATATAGATTTTTGAACTAATCGTATAGGATGATGTCCACATCATCCTAGATGATTAGAACAAATAAGGGTTCCAATTGTCCAGCCCTCCCAAATTGTCTTTGCTTAAAGGGATAAAAATACACTAATCCTACAAGACTATCTATCGATCGTCTTGAATGATCTTTGATGGTTTGTTGAAATTTAGGGAAACTTTTAAGCCCTTCTTTATAATATTTTATGATTATTTAAGGTGAGATCTTTTGATACTATCTTGACCTGAGAGAGCCAAGATAAGGAGAGGAAGAGCTTGCGAGAGAGAGAGAGGATCTTGTGAGGGGAAGTTTATGAAGGGTTCATAAAGGTTGCTCCAAGTAAGTATCCGAGTCATCTTTTCTAATCATCATCCCTGGTTCCTTGGAGGATCTAGGGAGGTCTTCAGTAATAAATCAAGGTTCTCTTCCCTGATTTAGTAGGAAGCAAAGGAGTCTGGGTTCTCTGTCTGCTTGAGGAGGAAGCAAAAGGACTCGGGTTCTCTACCACATCGAGGTAAGTGGAAAGGAGTTTTAGTGCAATACCCATAGGAGAGGCTCCAAAGAGTGGATGTAGGTCAAGTTGACTGAACCACTATAAAATTTTGGTGTGCTCTTTCTTAGAACATTTCCCTATTTAAATTTTCACACTTTATTTTCATGTGGGTAATCGTATGTTTTATGTTTTAAAATATTTCAAAAAGATCATATTTTTTATTTAAGATTTTTTAAAACTACCAATTCACCCCTCCCTCCCCCCTCTTGGTTAGCCTTAGGCTAGTTCATAAGGGCTTAACAACACTAACAAACTTTCAAGTGGTATCAGAGCGACATTCATAAAATCTAGTTTTATAAAACTTTTGAATTTTGATCAATGGCTAACTTTGGTAATATAAACACCATTATTTGATAATATACCTTTTAATTTATAGAAAACTTGCATGTCCACATTTTTATAATCTATAAATTATCTCATGTGGATGGTTGTTAAAGAATGTTATTATGCACAATCATTTGAAGTTAATGGCATCAAAATTAAACTTCCATTTACTGAATGGACTCTTGATGATAGGAATTTAGCACAACTTAATATAAAATATTTAAACTATTTTTTTGTGTACTAAAATCTAAAGATTACATGTGTGTTTTAACTTGTGTAACTGGTAAAGAAATTTAAGATAAATTATGTATCACTTATGAAGGCACAACTGAGGTTAAACACTCTAGATTGAATATCTTACTTCATGAATACAAACTCTTTTGCATGAAACCTGGTGAGTCAATATCTAAAATGTATACTAGGTTTATACAAATTGTCACCTCCCTGCATGCCTTAGGAAGAGAACTCACTAACTTTGAGAAAGTCAACAAAATCTTGAGATGTTTATATTTTCCTATGATGCTAAGATAACTACTATCACTGAATTTAAGAATTTGAATACTTATTCTATTGATAACTTACTTGGATCACATATTTCTTATGAGCAAGGAGTGAATCGAAGACAACTTGATGTATGTGAAAAAAGAAGGAGAAAACTATGGTGCTAAAAGCTAATGATACGGATATTGATTCTTCTGGGTCTATAAGTGTTGATGTTTTCTTAATCACTAGAAAATTCAAAAGCTTTATAAGGAATAAACAAAAGCACCATAAAAAATGAAACAAAGGTAAGAGTAGCAAGATATCTAAAGGTTCTTCTAATATTATTTTCTTTCAATGCAAGAAGCCAGGACATGTTCAAGCTGATTATCTACACTTAAGGCTCATCCAAGCAAGAAGAAGGGTGAGGAGAAACCCATGTTTATGAAGGATAAAAAGCAGCTTCAAAAGGTTTTCTGGGCAGATTCTGCATCTAACTCCTCTAAGACTGAAGGTGAAGAGAAGACCATAAACTTATGTTTACTAGCGAACCATCATCTTAGTCAGCCTAACCAAGAAAAGGTATATGAACTAATCTACAATTAATTACTTAAAGTTTTTAAAGAAAATTTATTCATCATATAAGAAACTTAAGAAATTACATTCTAGCCTGAAATTATAATTTTTAAACTTACAAAAAGAGCATGAAGTTTTGCTTAAAGATCACTCTACACTTGATAGCAATCACATAAAAATATTGGATGAGTTTGATGAATTAAATAAACATCATGAATCATTAAAAGCATCCCACACTAAACTTAAAAATGATTTTAAAACATATATTAATGAATCTGAGAGTAGGGAGCACTATTTGAAAGTTGATAATATTGTTTTAGAACGTACTAACTCATTTTTAAAGCTGAATTTAAAGCACTTAAGGAAAATAGGATTCCACCCACACCTGAAGAGTTTTTTAATCCTGATCTAATGCCAAAAGTTTTGAAACATAGAAAGAGGCACTATAACCCAAATAGACTAGAAAAACCCTTTTCCTGGTGTTAGATATTTTTCATGTGGCTTGCTAGGACACATCTCTCACATTGAGTGAGGAGAACTAAATTACATAATTCACAGCATAACACATATATATTGCATTCTTCTTTCCATAAGAAGAAACCCAAACTTATTTGGGTTCTTAAATATGATGTTTGATTATATATAGGTGTACTCTCACACAAGACCTCGTGAGAGCATGTGGTACCTAAAATATGGATGCTCATGACACATAATTGGAGATGCCAATTAATTCATCTCGTTGGAGACTAGGGATGGAGGCAAGGTCACTGTTGGAGACAACACCACCAGAAAAGTGGTGGACACATGCATAATCGGAAACTCCAAGAACCTTTTGATTAAAAATGTTTTTATTATTGATGGCTTGAAACACAACTTGCTCAACATCAGCCAGCTTCACTATAAGGGCTTTATCATAAATGTTTTGTCAAATACATGCATTATTTGCTTGAATAATAACACTATTTTGCAGGAAAAAAGGATTAACAATATTGAAATACTTGATTTAAGTATTATTGAATGTGCTACATCATTTTGCTTAAAAACTACTGCTGATAAGTCTTAGTTGTGGCATAGAAGGTTATGTCATGCCAGTATAAAAACACTTAGGAGAGTAACCCAAAAGGACCTAGTTAAAGGAATCCCAAAACTTAAGTTCACTAAGGTTCACCTTTATGTTGCATGTTAACTAGGGAAATAAGTCCAATCCTCTTTCCATTCCATTAAGGATATTAACACCTCTAGACCTTTAGAAGTCCTTCACATGGATTTATTTGGACCCATTAGCACTGCCAGCTTAGTGGAAAATGTCTATGGATGTGTGATTGTCGATGAGTACTCAAGGTTCACTTGGATTAGATTTATATCACATAAAACTGAGTCTTTTGATGAGTTTAAATTCTTCTCCACTTGGATTCAGAAAAAGATAGGTTGTGAGATCTTGACCATTCATAGTGACCATGATGAAGAGTTTATAAATGAAAGATTTGAAACCTTCTCTATGAATCAAGGGATTAGTCACAACTTCTCAACTCCTTGAACCCCTCAGTAGAATGGGGTAGCTGAAAGAAAGAACAGGACCTTAATTGGAGCCGCTAGAGTTATGTTTATTGAGTATTCACTTCAAAAATACTTTTAGACTAAAGAGGTAAATACAGCTTGTTATGTGTTGAATAGGGTGAATGTTAGATCCAAACTGAATGAGACACCCTATTAAATTATTAAGAGTAGGACACCCAACTTTTCATGTCTCCATGACTTTGGATGTAAGGTTTTCATTCTTAACAATGGAAATCACTCTTAGGAAAATTTGATCTAAAATCTGATGAAGAAGTGTTCTTAGGATATTCAAGTGTTGGAAAATCTTTTAGAGTTTTTAATAAGAGGACATTGGTGGTGGAGGAGACTACTCATGTAGTGTTTAATGAATCTGATCCAAAAAAGTCTAGAGTTAAGAAAGAAGATGAAGTTGGAGAGATTACCCGAGGAGTAGAAACTTAAAATTTTGAGAAAATGGTACACCCTTAAAACACTAATGGAATAGGTGAGATTATCCAAAGAGTATAACCTAGAAATCTAGAGAAAAGGGTAGAACCTTAACACACTTTGTCTAGAGATTGAAGATATTTTTTGAGTCATCCGAAAGAACTAATCTTAGAAGACCCTTCTGAAGGTGTTAGAACTAGGCATGGACTTAGAAAGGAAGTAAACCACTCTACATTTATCTCAATGACTGAACCCACCAATATCATTCAAGCCCTTTCTGATGATATTTGGATCTTTGCTATATAAAAAAGAACTTAATTAATTTATTAGGAATGATATTTGGGAGCTTATACAAAGATTAAAGGGCTAAAGTGTAGTAGGAACCAAATGAGTATTTAAGAATAAAATAAATGATTATGGTGTGGTGGCTAGGAATAAGGCAAGATTGGTGGCTAAGAGATACAACCAAATAGAAGGGATTAATTTTGAGGAGACCTTTGTCCCTGTAGCTAAATTAGAAGCCATTATAGTGCTACTAGCCCTTATCTGTTATAAGGAATCAAGCTTTTTCAAATGGATGTCAATAGTGCCTTTTTGAATGGGATAGTAAAAGAGGATGTGTTTATAGAGTAACCCCTAAGTTTTAAGAGTTTCTAATTTTCAAATCATGTTTATAAATTAAGAAAGGTCTTATATGGATTAAAATAGGCACCCAGAGCTTAATATGAGAGGCTTAGCACATTCCTACTAGAGAGGGAGTTTGTTAAGGGGAGCGTAGACACCACCCTTTTTCTAAGGAAAGTAGGAGGAGCTATTCATTGTTTAGATTTATGTTGATGATATACTTTATAGATCTTCGAATAAAAAATTATGTGATGATTTTTCTAAAATAATGAGTAAGGAATTTAAGATGCGTATGATGGTACAATCCTACTTTTTGGGATTTAACATAAGATAATTGGATGATGGAACATTTCTTAATAAATCAAAGTAAATTAAGGATATCTTAAAGAAATATGAAATGGATAAAGCCAAGCCAATAAATACTCCCATGTGCTCCAGTGTTCAATTAGGTAAGGACTCAAATGAAAAATCTATTTATCAAAAGAAGTATAGAGCAATGATTGGATCACTACTTTACTTGGTTTTTAGCCGACCTAATATGATGTTTAGTGTTTATCTATGTGCTAGATTTCAAGCTGATCATAAAGAATCCCATATGTTTGTGGTTAAGAGAATCCTTAAATATTTCTTAGGGACCCAATACTTAGGAATATGGTATCTTTGTAACAATAATTCTTTTGTGAATATTGGATATTCTGATTTTGATTTTGCAAGATGTAGGGTGGATAGGAAGAGCATTTTTAGAAATTGTGAATTCATATAATAGTCCTTAATCTCTTGGTCTAGTAGAAAATAAAACTATGTTGCACTTTTCACTACTGATGCTGAGTTTATTACCTTAAAAAGTTGTGTGGGCCAAGTCCTTTGGTTGAAGCAACAAATTTAGGATTACCAATATGCAAAATTTCAATTCTATGCGATAACACTAGTGTCATCTGCATTTTTAAAAATCTTATCCAATACTCAAGGACCAAACACATTGACATAAGGCATCACTTTATTAGGGACCATGTTACCAAAAGAGATATTGAGTTACACGATGTAGTAACTAAAAATCAACTAGCTTACATCTTTACTAAACCACTGGCCTTTAACACGTTCAACATCTTAAGGACAAGATTGAGTGTGATTGACATAAATGCATGAACTTTATGATTTCTGAACTCTGAACTTTATGCTTTCTGATATTTTTCTTTTTTTCTTCTTATTTTTCTTTTGTTTTTGACATTTATTTTGTTTTTTCTTAGATTATTGATTTTTGTTTAGTTACTGTAGCTTTTTGTGTTTTTATTTCTTATAACTTTGTTTTTCTTTCAGTTTTCTTTTGGTCACTACTGAATTGATATTTTATGTTTTATTTTTATTTTTAAAAATTTATAATAAGTGGTTAACATCTCTAAATTAGTTAAAGGAAGAAACACTGTTGAATTTTTCCCTTCCTCTAACTCCTTGAGAGGAGTAAGTTTCTTTTCAAAATAAAAATCTTTTTCAAATTAAAAATAGGACTTTGAATTTTAGATCTTTTCAATCTTCCTATAATAAATTTTCTCATATGAATAATATTCAAATTCATTAAATCACTTAAAAGCTTTTCTGGATCAAGTAGTTACATTAATCATATGAATATGATTTTAATTTGTAGTTTATTTTTCATTATATTAGAGAATGAGGTTTTCTTCTATATTATCTAGAAGATATTCTCACAACTGAGAGTCTTTAAAGGTTTTGAAAGAGAGCTATCTTACAAAAATGAAAATATGCATAAAATGAGAAAAAAGAAAAGAAAAGGTGAAAAGATGTGCAATGATCGCCAAAAAAATTGAAATATACACAAACTGTATTAACAATTAAAAGATGTACAAAGTGTGTCAAACAATTGATAAGAGGCACAAAATGAGCCCATAAAAATCAAGATTCATTCTCTTTCAAACATTTAAATCTTAGAAAAATTCATATGTCACTTGATATCTTCGATCACTTGATTTTTGAAACCATTAATTTTGAAAATTACTTTGGTACATTACTCTATCAAATATGTTTTATGGAATGAAGTGTTGAATAGATCCCTTTTCTTGGCTGATTTCTTTTTGAATTAAATTTTTGTTTTCCAAAGATTTTTACCATATAGGGAATCCGAGCTGGGGATAATAGGATCATTTTTTCTATCATTTTTCAGATTTCAATGATATTAACTCATTTTTTACAAATTTTTAATTCAATCACTTGGAAAATTTATCATATTCATGCTTTGATAAAAAAAACTTTGTTTTTCATTCTTTTTGTCATTTTTATCATCTTTTTGTTATTTTATATTTGATTTTTACTAAGTTTTTATATTTTGGGGCACCTTATGATCACCTCCCTCCATCCTCAAAATTTCAATTTTTTTATCACATCATCCTGGATGATATTTCTATCATCCTGGATGATATCTTCAAATCACCCTTCATCATCAATCTAACGGCTGATCTTACTCAATCATTTGAGATCATCGTGAATGATCCACATCATCATGGACGATCTAATCGAATCCTGGTCAATTATTTGTGATTATTCTAGACCATACATCTGTTCATCTTGGATGATGATCCATGTGGCGAAAATAGTTACACATTTTAAATTTGGTCGGTATGGTCCATTATTATTGACCATCATTGACGATCCACCTAGTTATCCTATATGATCCATTTCATCAATAGTCATCGGCATGACTGCTTGGGATAATCGCCTGAGTCTAATCATCCTAGATGATGTCTGATTGTCTTAGACATTAGGACCACCTTTTTGACCAATCATCTCAAACATCATAAATTTTTCTTATTGTCATTGATGATCCTACGATCTTTCTGGATGATGTGACTGATTCTTTATAAACAACCAAATTTAAAGGGTTTTTTCACCCTAAATCTTGCTATTCCTCTTTCAGTCTCCCTCAAACTCTAAACCCTTATCAACAGCTAGTGGAAAACGGTACAAGATGGCGACCGGTAGTTCCTCGAGGGCGTCTGTTCACCCATATTTCACTGAGGTGGCTGACCAAACTTCCTATCTTTGATACAAAACTGTCGGGATCATTCTATCAAGGATTGTCAATCCTCAAACACTCACCTACCCGATACTAGATCTTTTCACTCATACCTCTCTCACCTTTATTTTGACACTAGCTTGCCCTTTCAATTTCGAACTCTTTTATGAGTTCTTTACTAGCCTTAGGATAAATGCTTTATACACTGCCCTGCAATCCTATGTCAACAGACGTCTAGTAGAGATTACATACCAGGATTGTCATGAACTCCTCTAGCTTTCTACTACTGGAGATAAACTTCATAACATGTCGTCATATCCTAATTTTTATTGGGCTCCTATCAACCACCTATTGAGAAACACAAATATCTCCTACCATGTTGGGACCTCAAGCACCTTAGTCAAACATGCTAGGGTAATCTAACATGTCTTTCGCACCTCAGTAATTCTAAAGGTTGTTGATCATATCCACATCACTCCCCTACTCTCAATCACCACCTTTTATATCATGGTCCATAGGGAGTTTGATGCCACTAACCTTCTCTTTCGCTATATCAAGCACCTGACCAGTATTAGGGATCCATGACGAAGAAGAAAATATAACCTTGCTTTAGGACAACGTCCTAGAAACTAATATAATATTCAATATCATGCCCCACCAAACTTTCAATCATTCTATTACAACAACAGCTCCTTTCATACTCTTCATAGTACTCGTCTCCACCCTGAGCACGAGAAGGATGAGAGAAATGAGGAGGAAGCTGCTCCTGTACCTGCTACTGTACCTATTTCTACACATATTCTGATTTTGCCAGTACTCACAGTTGGATCAGCTGGTGGAGCGGTTCGATTAGTGGGAGGCTATGTTTGACTCTTATATTGCTGCATAGGAGCAGTAGCATGCGGAGGATTTTTCTTGATTTGATGTATATGTGGCACATTAGAAGTAGTAGCATGGCCAGGATATAACCTGGTTTAGGGAGTAGTTTGCTTCCATACATAGTCTTTTTTAGCCACCACCTCCTCCTACTTTGCCTAATCAGGGTCCTATTAAAACTTGTTCAATATGAATCTTAAAATTGAACTAATAATAACTTTAGTGAGTTTTTGTAGAAAAGGTTTTTCAATCACAAATTAAAAAGTAAAAACAAAAGAAGCGAAAAATAAAAAAACACAAGATTTATAGTGGTTCGGTCAAATACAACCTACATCCACTCCCTGGAGGCACCCTCTGAGTATTGCACTAATACCACAAGTGACTCTCCTTTTGCACCCATAGTAAGGCGGAGAAGGCTTCACAAAAACTCTCTTCCACCACTACTCGGTGCGGCAGAGAACCGTCATCCTTTTACACTCTCTAAGTGTTGGTAGAGAACCCTTCGGTTGTTCACACTCTCTAAGTGTAGGCAGAGAACCCATCAGCTGTTCACACTCTCCAAGTGTCAGTAGAGAACCCTTTGGCTGTTCACACTCTCCAAGTGTCGGTAGAGAATCGGATCTCCTTGAACAATATTCTCACAAGAAATCTAGAAGGACAAGAGAAAAGAGTGAAGTAGTTACAAATCATAATTGGAGATTCTTACCTTTGAGTTCCAAGTGAATCCTTTACGCTCCAGTAGTAAGAATCCTTCTTTAAACACTCTTTCACACTCTACCTTCAGTTAACACGAAGATCAGTAGGCAAAAAAATAACAAGAAAATTTTAAGTGGACTTTATATAGGAAAGAAACGAAAAACCGTCCAAAAACTACTGACTTTCAAGTTTGAACACAGTCGATCGTCTTGGATGATCATCAGATCGTCCCGTACAAATAGTGTTAAAATACTTGCATACAAATCCAATATATATTAGTACGAACTGACTTCATACCTGATCATCATCCTGTACGAAATAAGTTCATCCTAGGACGAACAGTTATATCTGTTAAGATAGTTGCTATTTACATGCTTTACATTTTTGCAACTTATATAATTTTGATGATTCCAAACATTATTGTTCAAATGTGTAGTTATCTCCTAATAATTTTAGAAGATTTGTTTTTGCTCTTGTGTGTACTAACATTTCAGGAAAATCAAACTCCAGAACACGAAGTCTTCAAATCAAATTCAACATGAATT
>NW_021320079.1:2264244-2279303 GCF_001605985.2 Dendrobium catenatum
AGTTCATAGGGCTTAACATCCCGAACGAACTTTCATTTGCATCTTTCAATTTTGGAGTATATTGCACATCTTTTTATCTTTGGGCTCATTTTATGTCTCTTTCCATTTTTATAATTTTGCTTCCTTTCTTAATCTTTAAAGACTCAAAGTAAACCTGATCCAATGATAAAAATGAATAGCTTGATTAAGAAAAATTATGAAGTGGATTCATTAGTTTGCAATAGATTTTTATGACATAGAAGAAATATAGGATGATAAAAAAGATTTAATTTCAAAGTCCAATTCTTAAGTTTATATCATTTTTTATTCAAAAGTGTAATTGACTAATTAAGAAAATAGAAGGAGAAACATAATCATGAATTTTCTTCCTTTAATATTTAGAAAAGTCAATCATCACTTACTTTAAAATTTTTAGATAAAAATGAGATAAAATTTTCATTAAAAAAAGTGAGAGAAGTGAATTGGTTTCTTTATACAAATATGATGTGAAATATGTTTTGTGTATGTCAGAGATAAATCACGAAAAACATACATAAAAAATATTAAGACAAAAAAGAAACAACATAAAAAATAAAAACATCCACGACGAACAAAAACAAAATAATGAACATACATGTATGCATTAACTATAACATATATAAACACACAAACAAAACTTTATACCTCATTATCTTGCTCTTGATCTGATTATTTAGAAGCTAGGTCTGTTAGGAGATCTTTTGCTTTATATTATTTGCTCTTATTACAATTGGTTTTTTTTTATCATTTTCTTTTGCATAAAGAATTTTTATATTAGGGCATTAATTTTTCATATGTCTAGATTTCCTACACCCAAAATAAATAACATCAGAGAAAATCTTAACATTCTTACCATTTTATCTTTATTTCACTTTTATTGATGTTGATGCTTGTGCTTTAGTAGATTTTAAATTTTATTTTTGTAATTGATGCTATCTCTTTACTCCCAACACAACTAAGTCGCTTTTATCCATGTCTTCAGCTTTTAGCACTATAATTTCACCTGTTTCAAAAAGTCTTTGATTCATACTTCGCTTGTGGGTAATGACCGAGCCAATCAAATTATCAATAGAATAATCATTCAAGTCTTTTGATTCATAAATAGTAGTGACTTTAGCATGAAATTTATTAGGCAAACAATGTAGAATTTTATTGACTTTTTTAAAAGTATGTAATGATGTCATAATTTGAGTAAACCTAGTATATATGTCTAAGATAGTCTCATATGATTTAATGCAAAATAGTTCATAATCATGCATTAAAATATTCAACTTAGATTAATTAACTTCATTAGTACCTAAAAATTTGTTAGAGTTGTTATGCCCATTATGGTGAAACCTAGATCGAGGCTAACAAAGAGGGGGGGGGGGGGAGGGAATTGGTAGTTTAAAAAATCTTAACAAAAAGCACTATCTTTTTAAAATATTTTAAAACATAAAATATACGATCACCCACATAAAAATAAAATACATAAATTTAAATGTGGAAATATAATAAGAAAGTGCCCACTAGAATTTTATAGTAGTTTAGTCTACTTGACCTACGTCCACTCCTCGGAGTCTCTCCTCCAGGTATTGCACTAAACTCAACGGCTCTCCTTTTGCACCCATAGCAAGGCGGGGAAGCTTGTACAAAACTCCTTTCCACCGACCCCGATGAAGTACAGAACCCAACACCTTTTGCTTTCTCTTGAAGAAGGCAAAGAACCCAGACTCCTTTTATTTCCTCCTAAAGGAGGTAGAAAACCTTGATCGATTGATGAAGAAGACTTCCCTAGAACCTACAAAGAACTAGGGATGATGACTGGAGACTATGACTTAGATCCTTTCTTAAAGCAACCTTTGTGAACCCCTCACAAACTCTCCCTCACAAGATCCTCTCTCTCTCTCTCTCCCAAGCTCTCTCTCTCTCTCTCTCTCTGTCTCTAGGCTCTCTCAGGTTAGATAACATAAAAAAATCCCACATTGAATAATCAAGAGATCTTATAAAAAAGTGCTTAAAATTTACCCTAAATTGCAACGAGCCATTAAAGATCATCCAGGATGTTCGATAGATTGTCTTGTACGATTAGTGTATATTCAACCCTTTCAGTCAGGATGATCTAAGAGGGCTGGATAATTGGAACCCTTATTTATTCTGATACTCCAAGATGATGTAGACATCATCATGTACAATTACTTTAAAATCCTATATATCATCCAACATATTATTTTGTTTGTCTAGAGTCATATATGTTGGATGATGAAAAAATATAACATATAATTCAGGAAACTTGAATCGCCCTGTATGATTAGTTCAAAATAAAGGATCTTCATCCAACACATTGATCTTTTCATCCAGGTAATTTAAGAGAGGATAAAAGTTTTTATAACTAATCATCCAGGATGATCCTGCAATCTTCTAGGATGATATGGCTGATTCAATCAAACATTAATTGCTTTCCTAAATATGCTAATTAATTTAGGCATGATTGCAAGGAATCATGTAGGATGATATAGGATGATATGATATCATCCTATATGATTTTTTAAAATAAAATCATACCTTAAAGAGTTTGGTAACTGATTCTTTTTGATTTAAGCCTATCGTCTAGGACAGTGTTAAATCATCTAGGATGAGTTGCTTAATTTGATTATCTTAACCTAGTGCACTAATTAGGATTTCTATTTTTACCTGATCATCTAGGACAATTTTGGATCATCCCAAATGATATGATCAAAATGAAAAACTCTAAAACATACATAATTTCTCTTTCTGGGTGTGTGTGATGAAGGTTACTTAGCATCGGGATCTACCTTAATATATTTGACTCAAAAAAGGTAAAAACATTAGAATTATACTTACAGACTGAATCAATCCTAATCTACCCAATCTTGAGCTATCTTGAATTACAATTGATTTTGTGAACCTGAAATGTTAATAGGCAGGGCAACACAAACAGATATGCAATAATAACCATAATAAAAAAATAGGAATGTCAGAAATATTTATTATCATCAAAATTATAATCGTTGAATCCATATTCATAATAATCACTCCCTTTTTTTATGATGGCAAACATTTTTTAGGAAATTCAAATCAAGCATATTAATGAAGCATAAAGTAAAGGAGAACAGTATGAAATAAGCAATACAAATTTTACTAAAAAATAAGCAGGTGGTACAAACACTAAAAAATAGATTACAAACAAAAATAATAATACAATAAAATAACACTAACACACTAACAATAAAACTACTACTCCCCCTTTTGACATAATAAAAAGGTAGATGAAGAAGAAAAAATAAACAACTTAGAAACTAGTATTAGTATAAGAAAATAAACATCATAAAAAAAAGTAAAACAAACTACAAGTATGAGGGACCTGTTAAGAGACTTGATATTTGCATGTTTTACATTCTTGCAACTTGTATAGTTTTGATGATTCCAAATATTATTATTTTACGTATTATATTCTCCTAACACTTTTTGGAAGAATTATTTTTGCTCTTGTGTGGACTGACATTTCAAGAAAATCAAACTCTAGACTAAAGAAGACTTCAAATCAAATTCAGTATGAGATAGTTTGTAAATTGAAGTTTATATTTTTTATTGTATTGAGTTTGAGAGAGTATAATTGTAATTAAGTAGCTTAGCACACACACACACACACCTGGAGAGATCTTAAAATATCATACTGATCGTACGGGATGAACCAAGTTCATACGGGACAATCATGTCAGTTATCCCCTCGGAAGAGCAATGGAACGAACAGGAAGTGAGAAAATTTTTCTAAGTCTGGATCATCTAGACGAATTTCCATATTTATCCTTGGATGATGTTCTTTGTATTCTCACTTTGAATTATTCGTTCAGACGAAATGTACCATTTGTCCCTGTATGATGTTTTTTGGACACTTGAGTTGTACTGATCGTCCAGACGATTCATCCCGTTCTTCCCTAGACAAAGTTCTCTGGACACTTGAGTTACACTGATCGTCCAGATGATTCATCCTGTTTGTCCCTAGATGAAGTTCTCTCGACACTTGAGTTACACTAATCGTCCTGACGATTCATCCCGTTCGTCCTAGGACGAAGTCCTATGGACACATGGGTTAAACTAATCGTCGAGATGATTCATCCTGCTCATCTCTGGACAAAGTTCTCTGCACACATGACTTGAACTATTCATCCATACGAACATTCATATTCATCCCAGGACAAAGTCCTCTATTCCCTAAAAATTTGGGATCATTCTGTAGTTTCGTCAGAACGAACCCTTGATATAACTATTTATCCCAGGAGGAAATAAATTTTGTATGAGATGATGATCGGGTACGAATTCAGTTCGTACCAATATACATTGGGTTTCTATGCAACGTTTTAATACTATTTGTACAAGATGATCTGACGATTGTCCAAGACGATCTACTGTGTACAGACTTGAATGTCAGCAGTTTTTGGACAATTTTTTGTTCCTTTCCTATATAAATTCCACTTAAAACTTTCTTGTAATCTTTTTTCCTACTTATCTTCATGTTAATTGAAGGGAGAGTGAAGGAGAGAGTGTGAGAGAGTGTTTAAAGGAGGATTCTTACTACTAGAGCATGAAGGATTCAGTTGGAACTTAAAGGTAAGAATCTCCAATTATGATTTATGATTACTTCACTCTTTTATCTCATTATTCTAGATTTCTTGTGAGAAGATCGTTTAAGGAGATTCGATTCTCTGCCAACAATTGGAGAGTGTGAACAGCCGAAGGGTTCTTTGCCTACACTTGGAGAGTGTGAACAGCCAAATGATTCTCTACCCAAACTTGGTGAGAGTGAATAGCTGAGAGGTTCTCTGCCTACACTTAGTGAGAGTGAAAAGCCGAAGGGTTCTCTGCCTACACTTGGAGAGTGTGAAAGGATGAAGGGTTCTCTTCCAACACTTGGAGAGTGTAAAAGGACAAAGGTTCTCTGTCGCACCGGGTAGTGGTGAAAGAGAGTTTTTGTGAAGGATTATCCACCTTGTTGTTGGTGCCAAAGGAGAGTCACTAGTGGTTTTAGTGCAATACTCAGAGCGTGTCTCCGGGGAGTGGATGTAGGTCATATTTGACCGAACCACTATAAATCTTGTGTCTTTTTATTTTCCACTTCTTTTGTTTTTTACTTTTTAATTTGTGATTGAAAAACTTTTTCTACAAAAATTCATTAAAGTTATTATCGGTTCCATTTTAAAAGAGGGATAAATTTTTAATTACCAATTTACCCCCCCTCTTGGTTAGCCACTGGGATATAAGCTTAGGTCTAACAACCTAATTCATATTGAATAAGTTTCAACAAGTGGTATTAGAGCTTTGTTTCAAAATCATAAGTTTATACTACTTTTTGATTAACGTAGATGGCTACATTTTAAAACTGAAATACACCTGAGGGTTACTCTATAACTAGACATCCATTATTCGACAATATTCCTTTTAATTTTTGGAAAATACGTATGTCTACATTTTTACAGACACTTGATTACCATATGTGGATCTTAGTTCAAGAAGGGTATATAAAACCCACTAGACTAGTTGATGGAGTTAGAGTTGAAACACCTTTTATGGACTGGACAGTAGAAGAACGTGACTTAGCACAACTAAATGCCAAATGCTTAAATAGTTTCTTTTGTGCTCTTAAATCAGAAGATTACATGCAGGTTTCTACTTGCAAGAATGGAAAAGACATATGGGATAGACTTTGTATAACTTATGAGCAGACTAATGAGGTTAAGCAATCTAGACTTAATATCTTGTTGCATGACTATGAATTATTTTGCATGAAACCAGATGAATCAATTTTTGATATGGACATAAGATTCACAAAAATAGTCACCTCTTTACATGCATTGGGTTGAGAACTAACAAATATTGAAATGGTTAATAAGATACTTCATTGTTTACCTACTGCTTATGATGCTAAAATTACTACAATAGAGTCTAAAGATCTAAACATTTACTCTATTGACAATCTTCTTGAATTGCTAATTACTTACGAGCAAGGAGTTAGCCAAAGAAAGATATATGCAGGTGAACCACGAAGGTAGAAGAACATAGCACTGAAAGTGGAGGAGTTAGAGAGTGAACACTCACAACCTGAGGATGAAGACGACATCGCACTAATGACTAGATAATTCAGAAGCTTTCTTAAGAGGAAGTAAAAGAGACGTTAGTAATGTAATCTAGATGAATTTAATATAAATGTTATAGTTTCAAATAATGTTATTTGCTATGAGTGTAGGAAACCTAGACATATTAAGACAGACTGCCCAAAACTCAAAGCCACTCCTAGAAAGGAGAAGGTTGAGGAGAAACTAATTGTGAAGAAGGGCAAGAGGATATTCCAAAGAGCTTTTTGGGCGGACTCAACTTCAGACTCTTCAGAGATGGAAAAGGAAGAGGAAGTCACTAATCTGTGTTTAATGGCAGATAATCTTGATCAGTCAGATCAAAAAAATGGTCTCTCTTACACAAGACCTCGTGAGAGCATATAGTACCTGGACAGTGGATGCTCAAAGCACATGACTGGAGATTCTGCATAATTCATATCTTTGGAAGCTAGGAGTGGAGGCAAGGTTACACTTGGAGATAACACCATAAGGAAGGTGGTTGGGTCAGGTATGATTGGAAATCTTAAAAACTTTTTCCTTTGAAAATATTTTATTGGTAGAAGGCTTAAAGCATAATTTCTTAAGTATAAGCTAGTTATGTGATAAAGGATACTGTGTAAAAATTTTTCCTACTAGCTGCATACTAAGCCTAAATGGAAATTATGTTTTGAATGGTCTAAGGGTAAACAATGTGTATATGCTAGACTTGAATTGCATTAAAACTCCTACTGGTTTTTATTTAAAAACTATTTCTAATGAGTCATGGCTTTGGCATAGGAAACTTTGTCACTCTAGCATGAAAATCTTAGGAGGATTACCCAAAAGAACCTAGTGAGAGGTATACCAAAACTAGACTTTACTAAGGACCACCTTTGTGATGCATGTCAATTAGGAAAATAGGTGAAATCCTCTTTTCAGTCCAATAAGGATCTTAGAACTAGTAAACAATTAGAGATTTTATATATGGATCTTTTTGGACTAGTTGAAACTGTAAGTCTAGGAGGGAAGGTATACAGATTTGCGATTGTGGATGATTACTCTAGATTCACATGGGTTAGATTTCTATTTCATAAGAGTGAATCATTTGAGGAATTTAGAAACTTTTGGACTTGGATTCAAAGAAATCTAGGATGTGAAATTATGACTATTCAAAGTGATCATGGAGGAGAATTTGAGAATGAAACATTTGAGGATTTTTAAAAGGAAAAAGGAATTGATCATAATTTTTTTGCACCTAGAACCCCTCAGTAGAATGGGGTAGTCGAAAGGAAAAATAGAACATTAATAGAAGCCGCCCGAGCCATGTTGGCAGAGTACTCACTTCTTTAATATTTTTGGGCTGAGGTGGTTAGCATTGCATGTTATGTTTTGAATATGGTGAATATGAGAACAAAATTAAATAAAATACCCTATGAGTTGCTAAAAGGAAGAACACCTAATTTGTTGCATTTATACATTTTTGGATGTAAGGTGTTTATTCATAACAATAGAAAATCTGCCTTAGGAAAATTTGATAAAAAATCAGTGAAGGAATTTTTATAGGATACTCAAGTATTAGAAAATCTTATATAGTATTCAATAAAAAAATTTTGGTAATTGAGGAGACTACACATGTTGTATTTGATAAATCTGAAAGTTTGGAAAAACTAAATGTTGTAGAAGATGAGATTGAGATTAACTCCTAAAAGATTGATAAAATAAATTTTGAAAAAAAATTGAAAGAAAATTTGGAGATAGAAAACCCTTTTCTTAGAGATTTGAAGTTTTTTAAAAATCACTCAAAGGAATTAATTATTGGTGAACCTAGTGAGGGTGAAAGGACTAGGCATGGACTAAACAAAGAAGTCAATCATTCAGCCTTTATTTCAACCATAGAACCCACAAATATTGATTAAGCACTTTTGAATGAATTTTGAATTTTGGCTATGCAAGAATAGTTAAATCAATTTATAATAAATAAAGTTTGGGAATTAACTGTAAGGCCAAAGGATCAAAGTGTAGTTGGAACTAAGTGGATATTCAAAAATAAAATGAATAGCTCAAGAGTAGTCATTAGAAATAAGGCTAGATTAGTAGCTAAGGGGTATAATCAGATTGAAGGGATTGATTTTGAGGAGACTTTTGCCCCTGTAGCTAGACTTGAAGAAATCAGGATTTTATTAGTCTTTGCCTAGTTTAGAGGATTTAAATTGTACCAAATGGATATAAAAAGTGTCTTTTTAAATGGGGTAATTCAAGAGGATATTTTTGTAGAACAACCTCCAGGTTTTGGAAATTCTAAACACCCTAATCATATTTTCAAACTAAAAAAGGCATTATATGGATTGAAACAGGCACCTAGGGATTAATATGAGAGATTGAGCACCTTCATACTTGAAAGATCATTTGAAAAAGGAAGTGTGGATACAACTTTCTTTTTGAAGAAAATTGGAAAGGATATATTCATTGTATAAATTTATGTTGATGAAATCATCTTTAGATCTTCAAATAAAAATCTTTGTGATAATTTTTCTAACACAATGAGTAGTGAGTTTGAGATGAGTCTAATGGGAGATTTAAGTTACTTTATAGGCTTTAGCATTAAGCAAATTGAGGAGGATACATTTCTTAGTCAGTCAAAATATGTTAAGAACATCCTCAAAAAATATAAAATGAATAATGCTAAACTTATTAGTACACCTATGAGTTCCTCAATTCAGTTGGATAAGGACCCTAAGGGAAAATCTATTGATTAAAAGAAATTTAGAGGGATAATTGGATATTTGCTTTACTTGACAACTAGCCGATCCGATATCATGTTTAGTGTTTATTTTTAAGTGCTAGATTTCAATCAGATGCAAAAGAATCATATTTGACAGTAGTAAAAAGGATTTTAAGATATCTATTAGGAACTCAGAACTTACGAATTTGGTATCCTAAGTTTAGTTCTTTATTTAAAATAATTGGTTATTCAAATTCTGACTTTGCAGGTTGTACGATTGATAGAAAAAGCACTTCGAGAACATGTCAGTTTATTAGAAATTCTTAAGTCTTTTGGTCTAGTAGAAAATAAAATTCAGTAGCCATATATACTGCTAAAGCTAAATACATTACATTAGGAAGTTGTATAGTACAAGTACTTTGGTTGAAACAACAGTTGATTGATTTAGGATTAACTATAGGCACAATTTCCATTTATTGTGATAACACTAGTGCTATTTGCATTTCTAAAAATCTTATTCAACATTTAAGAACCAAATATATAGTTATAATGCATCATTTCATAAGGGATCATGTATCCAAAGGAGAAATTGAACTCATTCATGTTTATATAGAAAATCAACTTGCAAACTTTTTTACCAAACCACTAGCCTTTGATACTTTCAGTACATTAAGAACAAGGCTTGGTGTGATCGATTTGAATGCTTAATTAAAGTGTTTCTGCAACATTGATGTTTGTTTTTCTAGTTAGTATTTTCTGTATTTTTGAGTTTGTGATTTTCTGTATTTGAGTTTGTGATTTTCTGTATTTTGTATCATTTTTTATTATGTTTGTGTTTTAGTTTTAAAAAATTCTCACATCTAGAATTTTAAATGCATGATTGAAAATTTAGTGAAAATCGTCCAAGACGAAATTCATTTCGTACGGGACGAATTGTGTAGTGTATTAACTGTCAGATTTGAACAGTTTCCATACAGTTTTCAATTTTCATTTTACTGTTCATCTGTACGATCGTAACGATCATCCGGACTATCTATTCAATTGTATGGACGAAGGTAGATAGTTAAACAGATAATGTCAGTTTCATTATGCATGATCGTAGATACAAACTTATAGTTCGTACAGACGAATGCTTGGCGATTTGATATGGGGGATAGTTTAAATTGAAAGTGCTCAGATGACACTAGAAAGTGCTCTGATACCATTTAAAAGTTTGATAGGGATGTTAATCCCATATGAACTGGCCCAAGGCTAATAAAGAGAGAGGTGAATTTGAAAAGAAGAATCTTTAAATCAAAACAAAAACCAAAACCAATATCACCACAAGAAAAATCAAATGCGGAAATTAAATGCAGAAGTAATAAAGAAAGAATACACCGGATTTATAGTGGTTCGGTCAAACCTTGACCTACATCCACTCCTTAGAGGCATGCTCCAAGTATTGCACTAAAACAAGTTTCTCTCCTTTAGCCTCCACAGCTAGGCGGAGAAGCCCTTACAAAATCACTTCCACCCTCCCCAGTGCGGCAGAGTCGCCGGGTCCTTTGACACCAAAGAGATCTTCTTCTTTGGTGAACTTCCCTCGAGATAATCCTTGAATCGGATGGTATTAAGGTGCAAGCCTGCCGGAGCAACCGTGTGGAATCCTCCTCCACACTCCCTTGAGTCCTCCCACACAGGATCTTCTCCCTCTCTCAAACTTCACCCGTTCCTCACTCCCTTTCAAGCCTTCTCTTCAAGTTTTCCCATAAGAATGAAGCTATAATGGCTGCCAAAAGAATCTTACAAAGTGTCATGTCATAGCTTAAATAGAAGATCTCAAAACAAGCTCATTAATGTAAGTTGCCGACATTATCGTCCAGGACGATGACATATCGTCCTGTACGATCAGTTCAAATTCAGCTCATCAACCTGAGACAATTTGGGACGATCAGAAGAAAATTAGTTTTATCATCCTGGCTAATCTCACAATCATCCCGAACGATTAGTTTAAAACTGATTTCAATCGTCCTGAATAGATTCTGACCAATATAAATCATCCTGGTCAATCCTATGATCGTCTCGGACAATGTGATCATATCAATCAGTCATTAATGCTTTCTAAAGATACCAGATCAATTTAGGAATAATTGAGTTAAATCGTCCTGGACGATGTGTATATTGTCCAGGCTGATTTCCTAAAATAATGAATACCTAATCTGATCATGGCGGCTGATTCTTTCTGAATTGAGCTTATCATTCTGGCCGATACAAGTATCGTCCAAGCCGATTAATATATGACGGCTGCCTTAATGAGGATGCCCTAATTAGGGTTTCTATTTTTTGACAGATCTTCCAGAACGATATAAATATCATCCTGGACGATGTTACCAAAAATAGAAATCTTTAGGGAATAATAGAAAATCTTCCAATTTATAAATCATCAGGTGCCAAACCAAATACAACAGACTCAAGAAAGAAAAAAGTGTACAAACTGACTCAGACCTAGTCTACCTAATCTTGAGCTGGTTCCAAATTGTAGTCTGATCGTGTTGATCTGAAATGTCAGTACAAAAGGCAATCGTAGAGAAATTAGAATGTTTGCTATCATCAAAATCATAAACCATAGATCCTCAACATAAATTGCCATAAAAATGATCTTAAATGTTTGATCATTTAGGACAAACACCTATTTGTCTCTACGATCATTTGGTCAAGAGTCTGTATGAAAAAATGCATCGTAACTTGTGTAATTATGAAAAGCTGTTTCATTTTTGGACTCATTTGTTCATCCATACAAAATTTTGTTCGTATGGATGAACTCAAATTCATACGAGATGAAATTAATTTCTTCTGTATGAAAACTCACTTTTTTATTAAATTGAAGGCTTTTGAACTCAAATGTCATCACTTCAAACATCCCTTTCGAACTTCTATTAAACTAGATCTTCTCTATGGCTAGCTCTAGCAAAAGATAAAAGGTATTGGCTAAGGGACCACCCAAAAACTATAGTGAAAACTTTTTGTCCAAGGCTAATAAAGAGTCATTCCCTAGATTTGCTTCTACAAAAATCACTCAATTTAGAGTCCTTCTACAAGAGCAAATCAATTTTAAGGTAATGAATCTGTTTGCTTCCACCTAATTTGGCCTCATTCTCACACTTGTCCACTTCTACAATAAGGAGATCTTTCTCTACTTTCTTGCAAACATGTCCTTTAACAGTGATTAGGCCCTATGTGTTTAAGAAGAAAGTAGAAATTACTAAAGAGGATTTAAGAATATTTTTAAATCTAAGGACTCAAGGGATTAGAGCCCATACCTTAACGACTACTTTTGATTTTGACTAGTCTAAAATAAATAATGTCCTTAGAGGAATTAGAGTAGTAACTCATTTGCCTAGGGTAGCCACTCTAAATCAGAATGCTCGAATCATCCAGCATGTTCTTCGTACCTCTATTATACCTAAAGCTGGTGATCGAGTAAACATTACTCCCCTTCTTTCTACAGTGACCTATTTGATTATAACTAGCCAACCTATAGATGAAGCCCAATTAATCATTGACTATCTTTATGGACTTTTTGATATTGGCCATATTTCCCACAAGAGAAAGAAAAATATTTCCTTAGGACATCTAGTGACTCACATTTTGGAGAAGAAATATGATCTAGTTCATCCAGTTCAAGATTTCGAAGAACCTCTCTACTTCAATGATGGATCTTTTCGAGCAATCTTCAATAAAGATGAACCACGTGAACAATATGTTATTAGTGACTCAGAGGAGGAACCCGCACCTGCACCTACTGGTAAACCAAATTATCATGATTTGGTTCATAGATTTGATCGTTTAGAGACTCATTTTGATAAAAAATTTGAACAAATTGAAACTAACTTACAACAGCAAGATGCTCAGTATAATCAGGACATGGGATGGATGCATGAGCAGATAGATGGTATAAGTTCCAATATGATTATGATGAGTAGTTACTTTAATTTCTTCAATGCTCCACCTCCTCCATATCGAGGTCCTTCAGAGTGATTTATGTACTTGTGATGTGGTTGATTATGATGTGATGTATTTTAGTGTGATGTGTTTTAGTTTTGTGTTAAGTTTCATTTGATGTGTTAGCATTTATATTTTATGTTTTAAGTTCAAATTGTAAACGTATTGATATCATTTCTGCTGATTGTAATATTCTTCATCATGATATCAATATAAGTTATCTTGTCTTGATTTTAATCTTGTTTTGAAATGTGTATTAGCCTATATGAAAATCCCTAAAATTTTTAATCTTACAAGTGCTATACCTTGAAGTGCAATACAAAATTATATTCATTAGAAAATTTATTTTTTCTAAATTTAAGTTGTACTTATAACTTGATGTAACTAAGAATGTCAATCTCATGTCTCTTGTTAGACTAATTTAAATTTTTTATATTATTATTGCAAATTGTGAGATTTTCTTATTTTGTATTTCTATTATCAATATAAATATTATTGTACTTAGAAAAATTTGAAATTTTATATTATTGATTCTGGAAAGATTGAGAATACACTTGAAAATGTACAAATATACAAAAATCAAAAGAATGCGTAAAAGTTCACAAATTAAAAAAGAAGCACAAAATTAGTCCACTTGTAAAAATATGCACAAAAGTGCCACAAATATTGAAAAGATGCGCAAAGTGCCACAAGTTGTATTTTATTCAGATTCTTTCCTTAATCTTTCAATCTTTAAATCAAATTAATCTTCTGCACAATTTTATTTCGTATTGAAATTTGAAATATATAACTTTTATATTCATCCTTTATGCAATGATATTCTTTATCTCAATGTCTAAATTGACTTATGTTTTTGATAAATCCTCTTTACTATCGATGTTATATCTCTTATTAAATCATATAAATCATTCTATTTGCCTAATGATTGAATTTTATTTACAAAATTTATTTCAATCACTTTCAAGGATCTCTTATAAAAGGATTATCATATGACTTCTCACATTTTTGTTTTTTTTTTCTTTTCCTCTTTTTGTTGTTGTAAAAAAGGGGGAGAAAATATTATTTGTTCGTAAATATTTTTTGTTTGTATTTTGTTCATTTTTTTTATTTTTGTTTTGTATATTACTTTTATTTCGTATCATATCTGCTTGTATTTTTAAATAAATTATCATGTAATGCCTCCTTATTTTCACATGTTTATCAATTCATGGGGAGTTTAGGAGATTCTTAGAATTTGAAAATTATACAAACAATAATTATTTTGCCATCATAAAAAAGGGGGAGATTGTTAAGAGAGTTGCTATTTACATGTTTTACATTCTTGCAACTTGTATAATTTTGATGATTCCAAATATTATTATTTTAAGTATTATATTCTCCTAAAACTTTTTGGAAGAATTGTTTTTGCTTTTGTGTGGGCTAACATTTTAGGAAAATCGAATTCCAGACTAAAAAAGACTTCAAATCAAATTCAGCATGAGATAATTTATAAATTGAAGTTTGTATTTTTCATTGTATTGAGTTTGAGAGAGTATGATTGTAATTAAATAGCTTAGTACACACACACACTTAGGAAGATCTTTAAAAAATCATACTCATACGAGACGATCAGGTTAGTTATCCCCTAAGAAGAGCAATGGAACAAACAGGAAGTGAGAAAATTTTTCTAAGTCATGATCATCTGGACGAAGTCCTCTGGACACATGGGTTAAACTAATCATCGAGATGATTCATCCTGCTCGTCTTTGGATGAAGTTCTATGGACACTTGACTTGAACTATTCATCCAGACGAACATTCATAATCATCCCAGGATGAAGTCCTCTGTTCCTTGAAAATTTGGGATCGTCCCGCAGTTTTGTTAGAACGAATCCTTGATATTGTAAAGTCTAGTAAATAGGTTGTTAGACCTAAGTTAATGTCCCAAGGCTACCAAGAGGGAAGGTGAATTGGTAGTTTAAAAAATTTAAGCCCTCTTTGAATTTAAGTTGAACCGAAATGAAAATTTTTCTTTTAAGTTTTTCTAGAAAATGTTTTTTAACCACAGAGTTTTTAAAATTAAAAATAAAATGCGGAAATGTAAAAACAGTAAAGTAAATAACACCAGATTTATAGTGGTTCGGTCTAAAACCAGACCTACATCCACTCCCTAGAGGCACCCTCTGAGTATTGCACTAATACCAATAGTGACTCTCCTTTTGCACCCACAGCAAGGCGGAGAAGCCTTTACAAAACACTCTTTTCACC
>NW_021320079.1:2279403-2297220 GCF_001605985.2 Dendrobium catenatum
GAGAGAGAGAGAGAGAGAGAAGGAGAGAGAGTGGCTGGCACTACCTTGCTGGCAAGTCCCGATCTCCCTGCTCCCTCTCCGATTTCCTACCTTCACGCGGGCCAAAGCGATCGCCCGCTCTTTCCTTGCCCAACCTGGCTTGTAAGGTATATGGTTTAGTTTTGTTTTTATTATTAATTAATATAAATTATGTTAATATTATATATATATATATATAATTGTTATTTAATTTATGTTAGTTTTTTGATTAAACTATAATTAATCATAATTGGTTTTAAGTTAATTAAATTTAGTTATTTTTTAATTATAAGATATAGATTAAAAATATTCTCTAATTAATTTTGATTAAGATTAAATCATAATTCAAAGTTATTCTTTTTTATTTTTAATTAATTATTTGTTAAATGAATTAATTATATTAATTCAATTTAATTATTATTAATTTATAATTAATTAAAATTAATTTAATTAAAAATATATTATTTCCCCCATCTTCTTTCCTCGATGTCCGTAAGTCGGCCGCAAACCAACCTAAAGCACGTCTTTATTGGTCGTTGTAAGGAGGGAACCCGGTTGCGACACCTAGACGGATAGGCGGTGACTGCCTCGATCCACGTGTCAACCCGACAGACCCCGCGGAGGTATGAATCCTTCTAAAATTCAAACTTTGCTTCAATGTCCGTGGCAAACCGGAGAACCGCCCCATGCACGCCTTTATTGCGCGTGGTGGATGGGACCCCTGTGCGGCACGTACACGAGCGGGGTCACTTATTAGTACCCCCGGGCGGGGGGAAAGCAAAATTGGTCTCTTTCATAAAATGTTTTTTTGTAAACCCCAATCACGCCTTTATTGCGCGTGGTTGGAGAAAACAAAAAAATAAACCGCGGGTATCATCACCAACACCAAACCGTGCACGTCTTTAATTTGACGTTGGCGGGTAGACGGCCCTTTGGTTTTTTCCCCCTAACGGGGAATCGTCGGAGGCTGCAAAATTTTGTCTTAAATACAGACAAGGACTTGAACAATTCTGGGACGCTGGATTTTGATTGAACTCAAAGAACAAATGCAATAGAACTTGTACTTGAGATTGTAGTTTGGGCAACAGCAAGGAATCACTGTTGAGCACATTGAACAACAGAAGACTTTGGCATCACAGACTTGAAACCTGAATATGCAAGTGGAACACTTTAAATCGCAAACTTAAACCAAATGAACTTCAAGTTAAATCAAAATGGTGAAAACTTGTAAGCTTGAACTTGTGTTTTTGAACTCATATATGAACTCAACGAAGAACAATCTGAACATGCCAAGTTGAACTGGACTGAATGCAGGGGACTTAACTTGAAATCAATGATCAATAATTCCAAACCTGAAATTTGAATCAAATATGTTAAGTGCAAGGAAATTTAATTTAATTTGGAACAATTTGAGCACAAGCAAAAGACTTTCAATTTGATACGGAGACTCAACAAATGTAGATAGACAGTGGTAATACAAGAAGAAAATGTTTGGAAGATTGCATACTAAGTTCAAGTCGAATTACATATTCTAGCTAACATATAAATTTCTCAATAACATCAAAATGTCACATGCAAACAAACACAAGCACTACATATTAGTGTAGTAGGAGGCAATAACTAATTGTCTTCCTTGCAAGCAATGTCAAAATATAAGCAAAATTACTTAACTTTTGCAGCAAATAGTGGTCAGCTATGATGGAGTGTAGATATTATGTTGGCGATCGACGGAAGACTCTTTCATGTGCTAACAATGGGCTATCTACAATAAAATAGAACATCATATGTGGAGAGATTGATGATAGAAATGCGACTCGCCTATGGTATAATGAATACATTATTTCTATTGCAAACGGAAGAGTTAATGGTTGATGCGAGAGAGACTTATCCCAAATTTCAAATACTCCAGTGCAATATACGTGAAATATTCTGATATTCCTACGATCACAAACAGTCCCTTAGTGCAAGCATACATCAACCCCTTGCGAGCAGAAAGATTTAACATGGAATAAATGCAAAGGCCCTGAAGGGTGTAGATTTTATACGACTTGTATTCGTATACAAAGACTATATACCTGCTATGTAGAACAAAATACCTACACACCTACAAGTTATCATAAACAAAAGATGGTGAATGTTACAACACTGCTTTACGATCAAACTACTCTCCAAATGATCTGCAACACATACGATCTTTCCACAAAGATAAATATACGTGCCACATGCCACTGATGGGTTAGATGTAGAAAGACTTCAAGTAAATGCAGTATCCTGAAGTTAATTCCAGTATTGTGAAGGAAAACATCTATCTACTTACATACAGCAGTGGCGGATGCACTACATGAGCCAGATACTACAACAAAGTGCATAAGAATACGACAGATGCAAGCTCCCACGAGCTTCTACTAGGCTCCACTACGAATATTACATACAACCTAAGAATAAATTCCAAAGAACTACAATGGATGCGAGCATCTACAATAAGGCAGGAGATTAGTTAGTGCACTATGACCCGCCAATAAAATCAACATAGTGCACGACGTCTACCTGTACAAAGCAGCGAACAATCCTATCTAGAAGCTGCTACGCCACGCCACCGGATCTGCAACATTTCGTAACAGCAGACATAAGGCGTCAACATAGTCTGAAATAAATACCCCTGCACGTGCACTATAAATTGTATACACATAGGTACACTAAAGGGAAAGTACACTCTCACCTGCATGGCCCCGGCGAGCGTGTTATTGTACACACGTGACGTCTAGGGATGCTGCGCGGGTCGATAAGTGAATTCATGTTCGAACCCAATCCTTCTATACGGATCAATAGGAGTCGATAGGGTTCGAACAATTGAACAAATATACGGTTGCGGCGACCAGTATATTTATCTTAATACATTCATATTAGGCCTTTAATGCCTATAACGACGAGAATTCACTAATAAGGGCACGAAGCCTACAAAACCCGATCCTCTGTCGACAGCCCGACAGAGTTGACAAGGTTCAATCCATAAAAAGAAATAACCCCCAAACACCCCGATGATGGCTGTGTTGAATGATTATCTCAACCGGAGGGGTTTCACAAATATTTCTCAAAATTTCACCCAAATGTCCATACCAAGTACTCAAAATTCCACCCAAATACCCAAAATCCACAAAATCCAAAAACTCCACAAAAATCCCAAATTCTAAAATATTTAAAACTGAAATAAATCTATCACACTTAAAGCAAAATTCATCCACCTCCACAACAGTCTGCCGGGGTGGACAAATTCAAATAAACTCTAGCTCATAAAGAGCCAAATGCCTAGTCGAAAATATCACTAGGATCCATTCTCAAACAATTTCTTGCCAGAAAGGACGTGGTACGTGTCCTCTAACCGGCAGTTTCACTGCCAAATGGCACTGCAGGTAAACCGTTATGACCCGGGGCCCTCTGAACCGAGTGGTTTTGCCGCCAAATGGCACCACAGATAGCGGTTATGGCCAGAGCCAATACGCTCCTTAATGGCGTTAAATCCTTGAGATATGAATCAATAGGATATGATCGATAGGGCACAAAGCCCTATGTTAGTTAAGGTGGATTCAAATTTATCCCCTTAGACAAACATTCAACCCCGGTCTACAAGGTCCCCTTGGACGAAGCAACCATGGCTGCCGACAAGGATCCTTCTGTCAGGTTGGGTCGACTATCTCCTTTGACTAAGTAGACCAGGGACCACGATGGCCCGGGATGACGGAACCATGGGATCTTGATCGGGTCCATCATCCATTCCCCCCACCATCAGCTTTAAGTGCAGGATGGTGAAATTTCTACTTTAAATATCAAACCCTTCCAAATTCCCAAATCCAACCCAAATTCCAAATCTTTCCAATCCAAACTCATTGCTGCTACTATATGCCAGATAACACGTATTTCTATACGTATCTGATCGATGACTAGCCTTAATCGAAAGTTCTCTCTCGTGATCGAGAGGGGTAATTAACTATAGGGGCTTGCGCCTATAGGAAACCAGAACTCAGATCATAAAGTCCTCACAAAATGAGGGCGAAATCTATGGGTAGTGTCTTATCTACAAACCCATCTGCCTTCCAAAATTTACCCCGGAACATTTCCGTTAAAACTCCCCCTAGCCAAATAATAAAAGAATTCGCGCGGCGGGGAGGCCGGGGTCGAATTTTCGGAGCCCACAACAGCTTTTGCATAGGTCGCGGACCATGTCAACCAAGGGTTTAGGGACGACTTGTCGAAACCTTCCGATCGTACCTTCCTTTAGCTAATCAAAGGATGACATGTGTTTATGGTAGGATTAATTATTCTGTGCAGACGCCGAATGCTATCCGAAGGCCAACCAGAATGCGCAACATCACCCATTCGCTCGGCACCGTGGCTCGGTACTACTGATGTGGCGCATTTTGGTTGGTCTCTAGACATCGTTCTGTCCAGTCTCCATACAGAATAATCTCCTATGGTATTGTGTAGCTTTTTACATGTATTATCTATGCGTTGTACCTTTTGAATTTTCTTATGTAGCCTTTCATGTATTTCTCGAAGTCCTATAAATAAGTAGCGATGAAGAATAGTTTGGAAGGAAATTTTTTCAGAGACCTTGAAGCAATGAAATTTTTTAAGTCTTAAGATATTTCAAGAGATTTTAAGACTTATGCAATAAAGTGTTTGGAGCCTTAGGATGCTTCAATATATTATGCATGAATGAGTGGGGCATTTGAAAGAGAGATCCTAGTATTTATATTTTGGATTCATTTTTAAATAGGAATGATCATTTGAAAGCCTTTGAAGGAATTCCTTGTCACACCCCATATTAACCTCCTACAGTTAAATTAGAGTGTAACAGAGAAGGTGAATCGGAACAAATCTTTCTTTTTAATTACCCCCATTATGAAATGTTGATATCGGAATTAGATAAGTAAAATGTAGTCTATTCAAACTATCCCAACCCCCCTCTAATCATAACACATCAAGATATTCATTGTAGGAAGCATATAAAATATATCTCAACTAAGATATGCATCTTATATGAAATAGAGGTTTACTAAAATCTTTAAAATTTACTTACATACCCCAAATGTCTCTACATATATTACTCAGATCTCTTTGTACACAGAAAACATATATACACCAAAAAGACAATCAGCCCTTTTTATTGTTCCAAGGGCTCCTTCCCCTCTCATGCAGTACGACCACTGCAAATGAGGTAGGACTCAAAAAAATACACAAGCAACACAAAAAAATTTGTAATAACATTGTTAACCATAAAGAAAGGCTTAATAATACTAAGATGGGTAAAACACATATTGAAAATCCATATTGAGCATAAAAAGTGCCTAGTCGTACCATTCATCTTGCCAAAACTGTTCAACACCTTTAAACCAGTCATAAGATGGCTAGAAACTTTTGCATCTTTTCAGCTTTTTAATTCAAGGTTGGGCCTAAATTCCTAACTTTTAGAATTGAGAGCTGCTCTCTCATTAAGGTTGTGTCCAAATTCTCAACTTTTAGAATTAAGAGTATAGTCTTATCTCGTTAGGTCTTTTGCCTTTATTTGTGCCGGCCTATCCCCCATATATGACTTATTTCACTTTCCCCATAGTCATCCTTTTTAGCACTCTTGACATATGCTTTGATAAGCATCATGGTTTAAAATTTCACAAATCTAAGGAGCTTTGATTGCCATTTTACTGCGCTTTAGCTACACTTTGACTATGCTTTGGCTGCACTTTTACTGTACTCTGGTGCGCTCATTAGTTTTATCATTTTATGTTTACACAATCTTTAACATTGATAAATATTACTCTATAAATGAACAATTTCATACATGTCCGTTCATGTTCATACAAAAATACTAAAGTGAACTGAAATAAATGTGACCATAAACATAATAAAAATGAAGTGAACTTAAATAGAACATTTACCAATGCCTATATCATTCTTTTTCTTTTGTATACCACCTCAATTAAACTCTTTTTCATTCTATTAAACATTCTTATCTTATCTCTCTTTTCTCATTCTCCCTTCTTTTATTTTTCCTTTATTTCTGAATTTTTCTCCACAACAGCAGTTTCATTTCCCCTTATAGCTTACGGCTTGAGCTCCTAAACATTGCCGCCTCTAGAGAAAATCAGGTAGGAAAAAGGAAAAAGAATGAAACCAATGCAAAAGTTTTAAGTTAACTTTTATTATATAGTACTATACTAATACTAATGCTCTGTCACATATTTCCACTACAGCACTTTCCTACACTCCCGGTCTTATGATTACATCCGGCCTTTGCATGTTGTTTTAAGTGGGTTTGCTATAGTAATGCATTTAAATAAATGGTTGATGTTTCTTTCCATAAGTTATGATAGCTACAATTAATGAAATGTGACATTGAAATGCCTATAACAGAGCTGAATATAGAAATATTTTATTTAGCTCATAGTTTAAATATAGATATGCTGTTTGTTTGAAGAAATTCATGCTTATATTTGACAAAACTTTTGGTATTATAATCCACCCCTCGTCGATATTTCGTCCTCGAAATTTCTTTTCTTTAGAGCCATCAAACAATCGAGGAAACTTCAATTTAATGTCTTCTTCTCTCTCATAAGTTGCCTCTTTTTCTGGTCTGTATTTCCATTTCACTTTGACATAAGGGATTTTGACGATTTTTAAGCAGTTTAGTATCAAAACTTATTAGTCTTTCTGGTTCTTCAATGTACATCAGATTCTTTTGTAGATCAATTTCATAATGTGAAATTCTCTGATTGGCATCAGTAACATATTGCTTGAGCAATGACACATGGAAAACATTATAAATATTTGTCATGTCTGCTGGAAGAGCATATCTATAAGCAACCTTTTCAATTTTTTCAGTAATTTCAAAACGTCCTATATATCTATGATTAAATTTGTCTCTCTAACCAAATTTAGCTGTACCTTTCACAGGTTTAACCTTCAAGAATACAAAATCACCCACTTCAAACTCTACTGCTCTGTGCTTAAGGTTGTAATACTTTTGTTGGCGATCATGGGCAGCTTTTTATCTGTGTTTGATTAATCTGATCTTCTCTGTTGCTTCATCAACTAACTCAGGACACACTAACTTTCTTTCTCCTATGTTCTGCACTTTATACCATAAAGTGCTTCATATGGTGCCATTTATATATTGGATTGGTAGCTATTGTTGTAGGCAAATTCTATCAATATTATATGATCCTCCTAGTTACCTCTAAAATCTGAAACACATAATCTGAATAGGTCTTCCAAGATCTGGATGGTTCTTTCAGATCGACCATCAATCTGAGGATGAAAAGCTGTACTGAAATGCAGATTTGTACCCAAGCTTTCCTGAATATTCTTCCACAGCCTAGAAGTAAATCGACCATCTCTATCTGAGATAATGACATTTGTGATACCATGTAATATGATAATTTTCTTCACATATAGTCATGCCAATTTATTTACTGAATCAGTTTGCTTGATAGGCAAAACGTGAGCTGATTTTGTTAGTCTATCAATAATCACCCAAATGCTATCATGAAACTGTTTAGATCGGGGAAATTCCATAACAAAATCCATTGCAATTTCTTCCCACTACTACTCAAGAATAGGTTGTGATTGAAGTAATCCACTAGGTCTTTGATGTTCAGCTTTCATAATTTGACATGCTTCACACTTAGCTACATAATAAACATCTCTCTTCATACCCGGCCACCAAAATATTACTTTCACGTCTTTATACATCTTGGTACTACCCGGATGAATTATATAATTCACATTTATGTGCATTATCTTTATTCTTAAAATAGGAAATAACACACTCATTCTCCACTGATTTGACATCTTTTTTAGTCTTTAAAAAAGTATTAAAAAGTTTAATAAGCTAAGAAATTATTTCATCTCCTAAGCATTTCCAATTCTCTATTGGAATATCATCAGGTCTAACAACTTTTTCACACTTCATTTTCTTTAAAACTTCTCTAACTTCGGTTTTACTAATATGTTGATACAACAAAGGTGGGTGCTAAAGTCACTAAAGTCAATCAAATTTTCACATTCTTCATTAAAACATTTAGTAAAATATCTCATCCACCTTTGTTGAATATCGTCTTCTCAGAATGTACTTTTTGATATTCATCCTTAATACATTTCACTTGAACTATATCCTTATTACTCCAATCTCTTTGTTTGGCTAACTTATACATTGTGGGCTCCGAAAATTCGGCCCCGGCCTCCGCCCACACTAATTTGCTTTTTCTTCTGCGAGGGAGTTTTAATAGAATAGGTTTCGGGGTAAATTTTAGAAGGCAGATGGGTTTGTAGATATGACACTACCCAGAGATTTCACTAGGGGTGTCGATTTTTGACACGACACGAAACACGACCCGAACCCGACACGAAAAAATCCGGGTTCGGGTCAACCCAAACCTGAAACGGGTCGGGTTCGGGTTGAAGAAATCAACCCGTTTTAAAAATCGGGTCGGGTTCGGGTTGACACGGAAACACGAAATTGACCCGAAAGTGACACGAAAACTCATATTTGACCCGAAAATCTGAGTTTGACCCGTTTTTAACCCGATTTTGACCCGATTTTGACCCGAAAAATGAAGATTGACCCGATTTTTGATCCGAAAACTAGCAATTTTGGGTCAATTCCGTGTCATTCGTGTCGGGTCGGGTTGACCCGGACCCGAATCGGGTCGGGTTCGGGTCCGGAAACCTGACCCGTTTTTAAAAACGGGTCGGGTTCGGGTTGACCCGAACAGTGTCGGGTCAGTTCCGGGTTTGATCCGAACCCGACCCGTTGACCCGAATTGACACCCCTAGATTTCACCCTCATTTTGCGAGGACTTTATGATCTGAGTTCTGGTTTTTATAGGCGTAAGCCCCTATAGTTAATTACCCCTCCCGATAACGAGAGAGATCTTTCGATTAAGGGTAGGCGTCAATCAGATATGTAGAATATACGTGGTATCTGGCATATAGTAGCAGCAACGGGCATGGATATTAAGAGTTTGGAAAATTTGATATTTTAAATATAAATTTTCACCATCTTGCACTTAAAACGGATGGTGGGGTAATGGATGATGGACCTGATCAAGATCCCATGGTTTCGTTGTCCCGGGCCATCATGGTCCCTGGTCTACTTAGTCAGAGGAGGTAGTCGACCCAATCTAACAGAAGGATCCTTGTCGGCAGCCATGGGTTGATTCGTCCAAGGGAACTTGTAGACCTGGGGTGAATATTTGTCTAAGGGGACAAATTTGAATCCACCTTAGTTAACAGAGGGCTTTGTGCCCTATCGATCATATCCTATTGATTCATATTTCAAAGATTTGATGCCATTAAGGAGCGTATTGGCTCTGGCCATAACTGGTATCTCGTGGTGCCATTTGGCGGCAAAAACACTCGGTTCAGTGGGCCTTGGATTATAACTGTTTATCCTGCAGTGCCATTTGGCGGCAAAATCGCCGGTTAGAGGATACGTACCACGTCCTTATTGGTAGGAGATTTGTTTGAGAATGGATCATAGTGATATTTTTGACTAGACATTCGCTTATTGTTAGCTGAAGTAAATTTTAATTTGTCCACCTTGGCAAACTGTTGCGGAGGGTGGATGGACTTTACTTTGAGTGGCTTGATGGATAGATTTCAGTTTTAAATATTTGAAATTTGTATGATCTTTGGGATTTTTGGAGCTTTAAATTTTGTGGGTACTTGGGTAGAATTTGAAAGTATTTGTGAATCCCTTCGGTTAAGATAGACATTCAATACGGCCATCATCGGGGTGTTTGGTCATTCATTGACTAAAATTTGTCGACCCTATCAACTTGCCGATAGGGGATCTAGTTTCGTAGGCTTCATGCATTTGTTTAGTGAATTCTCTTGATTATAGGCCTTGAAGGTCTAATATGAATGTATTAAAACAAATACACTGGTCCCCACAGCCGTGTATTTATTTGAAGGTTCGAACACTGTTGACTCCTATTGATCCGTATAGAAGGATCGGGTTCGAACTTGAATTCATTTATTGACCTGCGTAGCATCCCTAGGCATCGCGTGTGTACCAATAACACGCTCGCCGGGGCCCATACGAGTCGAGATTGTATTTTCTCCTTTAGTGTACCTATGTGTATACAAATTATGGTGCACGTACAGGGGTATTCTGAAATATTTCAGTTGTGCAAGTAATTGTCATTTGAATACACAACATTTCATTTGAGAGCTCATATACGCCTTCTGTTCGCTAATACGAGTGTTGCGGATTCGGTGGCGGTGCATTGTAGATTGTAGACGCCTTCTGTCTGCTTGTATAAGTATTGCAGATCCGATGACGGTGTTATCTGGATGTCATGAGGCATCTCATCATCTTGATGTTGACTCCCCTTTTCTCATTCACCGGGAAGGGTCTTTCTTGAAATTCGTGATCACAGCTTTGAAGAGAATTTCTTTCAAGATCTTCAGTGTATTAGACTAGTTACTTTCGGTGTTTGTGGAGGCAAGCACTGTTTTCTTCCTGAGTATAAGATCAAGAAGAAATTTTGGAATACTAGGAAGTTTGGTTCGAATTTGCTCAAACCTCTCTTCCCTTCTGCCAGGGGGTGACCTTTTCCGTACATCGAGTTGCCCTGGTACCTGACGTACTTGAGGATCTTAATCACCGTTGTCGTAGGTGATATCTGTACTTGTCCCAACAGTTGTTCGTTGTATCTACGATATATTCACTATTGTTATCCACAAGCAGCATGTTCATTTGCGGGGAACCATTGTATCCGCTACGACCACCTGGAAGTGTTCGTAGAAGAGCCATTGTCGCCTTCATCATATACACCTTTCACTAATCTCAGGCGGTTTTATGTATTTGCACTTGTTTGTAGGGACGCATCTTTTGCTGTTGAATGCCAGTATTGCCATCTCAATCTACAGGCAACATTGCTTGTGTTTCGAGTTCTTTATTAATATAGAAGACCTTTATATTCTTTGCAGTGGATTGATATTATTTGGAGTTGATTGAATTTCATTACTCATATGCATTGAAATGATTGTTGTATTCATATCTTGGCCCTCATTAATGCAGGTGGGAGATACCCGTGTATTTTGCAGTTAATTGTTATTACTTGCAAGCACAAAGCTTTTTACCTCGTAGGAACTGTTGTAGAAGTCCACTACATCTATCGTCGTATCAACCAACATCATTCATTGTGCGCTTATGTATTCAAGTATTGATGATTGGTCTTTCTTTGTGATTGTTTTGATGCTATAAATTGAGTATTGCTCATTGCTTGTATGCTTCGAGGTCATGTTCGCCACGAGTCCCCTGTTTGTTTACTTGTATTTGTTTGAATGCATTAAGTTATTATTTGACATTTAAATTTTAATCTTGATTGTGCATTTTAGGATATAGGTTCCACTTCTCGTAGTTTAGTTCAAGTCATGTTCTCTGTTGTTCATACAAGTCCTCTGCACATTTAGTTCAAGTTCTATGCATTCATGTCCAAGTACGAGTCTTCTGTATTACTGCCCAAGTGAGGTCTTTTTATTGTTCAAGCTTTATGCACTTTAGTGAAAATTTCGGCAGCACCCCGATTTATCCCCCGTTTGGGGGAAATGTAGGAGAGCTGGGTCTTCCCACCACGCTACTAGAGCGTGTATGGTAGGTGTCCTTAGACACCACAGTCGTACATCTTTTCATCCCACCACGCTACAAGAGCGTGTATAGGGTTTACCCACCTCGCTGTATGCGTCGCACCGGGCTCTCCTACCGTGCTACAAGAACGTGTATAGGTGGTTCTTCGGTCCGGCACAAACACCGAGAATGAGATTTAGAACATTATACCTTGCGTAGCAGTGTCGGCGGTGTCAATGTCGAGGTCGAGGACTGTCCCACCACGCTACAAGAGCGTGTATAGGGCTTACCCTCCTCGTCGCATTTGTCGCACCGGATTCTCTTCCACCATGTTACAAGAGAGCGTATAGGGGGTCCACTGGTGCGTCAAGCGCGTCGAGGATGGGATTTAGAACTTTATACCTTACAAGAGTCGTTGGCGACTATCGTCGGTGTCGACTCGTGGACCGAGGCAAGAGGAGAGACATTTTTTTTTCACATATCAATTATAATAGTGTAGGTATAGACATTGGTTGGTGAATCTGATTTCATCACGTCATAGAACAAATTCCTAGCATATTCAACCTCATTCTTATCAACCAAATATTTGATGACTTAACATCAATTTCCAATCCAATCTTTTTAACCTCCAAGTATGCTGTGATTGCATTCTCAAACATGGAGCTCTCAGTTAAAATTTTACATTGACTTCATTATTGACATAGCTAGAGGCATTTTCCAACACCTACTGCCCTGCTGCCTTCGTGTTTGTTGCTAGCATGTCATTGGGGATCTTTCTTAGGATGGTTGACTGATTATTTGCATCATTCAAGAATTGGGCCGGCATTGCTAAATCCAAAATGGTTATCATGTTTTGCCTAGCTTGTCCAGCTAACATCTGTCCCATCCCACTCACATCCATTGCACCAGAAATATACAGTGATTCTGCATTCACTCCATGCGATTCCATCTTCTACTCACAGAAGGCAACCAGACTGGTACCATCAGTTTACAACAAGAAGATGGTCTTGAAAACGATACAACATCATGAAGAGCTCTTGAAACAGACTTCTTTGGGCTTTTTCCAAGTTTATAAGAAGCTGGACTTGGTACCTGAATGTGGTCGCATTCCTTAATAGAGATCCTCAACCTTTCATTCATCTCTTCACTATGGAAAGAAGCTCATAGGATTTTTTCTCCAATTCCATAGTTATCAAATTTCTCAACATCGGTCCAGGAACCATGTAGCTCATACAAGCTACGTGGATGAAGCTAAACTTTAGAAAAGTATGTCCAATACTGAACCCCATTTTCAAGGCTTCCAATGCGATCTTTATCTGTGATCATTCTTTGAGGATGGTTACTTTCTTGATCTACGACATTAAAAGTTAGATTTGCTGTCTTTTCTTCACACAAACTTTGCAAAAATATGTTCTTTTCTTGAGGTTCAGCGGTGTATCCGGATACATTGCCAGGCCATTCTGAGTTTGTCAAAGCTTGGGAGCCAGCTTGGGAGGAGGCTTGGACGTTGGCCACAAGCAAGGGACCATGAGGTGCAAAATAGCTCTGATTGTTGGAGATTGCATGTGTTCTTGCTGCTGAGAGGAGGATTTAACATGAAGAGATGGGAGATGTGGGATGGGATGTCTTCATCTGAGGGCTTGAAGCTACAGGTTGTGGAGTTATACACACCTGGATGTGAGGTTGGGGTTGGGTTGAGAAGAAAAAGACATGGAGTGGAATGAAGAGTTTGACTGTAAGTAGTGGACTGAAACTAGGAAGTGGTAGAGTATGTAATAAATTATTAATAAACATGATTATTCTGGTGAAGTGACATAACATGGAGTAGGTGGCTAGGGGAGCAGAGATCTCAGCATAATTTGGGTATGGGCAGCTGTTTACAGCAGATTTCAACAGTGGATTTGGATAGTTGTTTTGCAGATCTTGGGCAGAGAAATGGGCAGTAAGGAAAGGATAAGGAGATGGGGTAGCCAGCTATATAAGGACTTTAGCATGATCTAAGTAAAATTTTTATTATATTATTTTTTAGCAGAGATCACCATATATATATCTTTCTCCATCCTTAGTATCTAATCTATTATATAAATCATTAAAACATTGTTCTTTGCATCGCAAATAGCTTTTTTAGATTCCTTACGAGCCTCTAAATCAATTTTTATAACAAATCTTTTTATTTTTTTATCTTTTATTGCACAATTGGATTCCACCACCAAATATTTTTATTATTAGGAGTTTTTTCCTTCGAAACTCCAAGCACATCTTTTGCTATATTCTTAATATCACTAGTCACATTTTTTTACATAATATTATCATCCTCATGCACAAATAAAATTTTAAGATCTAAAATCTTATTCTCAAAATTACTTTTTTTTAATATTCTTTAAATGCCTTCATCTAATCCTAAAAAATCGTTTTACTTTATTTTTTATTTTTTTCCCTTTAACTTAAAGTCTAAAACTAATAATCGATATTGGGTATAAATTTTCATTCGGAATAACTTTACAATCTTTGCAATCTAAATGATCTAATCTTCATTTAAGAAAATAATTAATCTGCATTTTACTTATCCATTTTTATAAGTGATAAGATGATAATCTCTTTTCTTAAATAAGTTATTAGCTATTAAAAAATCATAAGCTAAAGAAATATCTAATATGATCTTACCACCTTTATTTGTCGTTCCAAATCCATGGTCACCATGAATGCTTTTAAAATCATCTACCTCTCTACCAACATGTCCATTTAAATCTCCTATAATAAAAGCTCTTTATTCAAGAAGTATCTTTTGTATTAATTCTTCTAAGTCATTCCAAAATTTTAATTTTGAATTCATATCCAAATCTATTTGAGAAGCATAAGCACTTATAATATTAACAATTTTATCATCAACAACAATCTTTAAAACTATAATTCTATCTCTATTTTTTTTAATTTTTATAACATTATCCTTCAAAATCTTATCGATAATCACACTTACATCATTTCTAGTATGACTCCTATCCGAATATCATACTTTATAACTTAAACTATCAATCTCCTTAGCATTCTCTTCAACCCATATAGTTTCTTGAATGCATAGAATATTTATCTTATTGATTATAATATCTATTAATTCCATTTTCTTTCCTGTAAGGGAGCCAATATTCCAAGTTCCTATGTTAATTTTAGTTTCATGGACTAGCTTCTTTGCCCACATCTGTCCTTGATGTAGGAACCCTATCCTATTTAACACTGCATCCGGGCGCCGGTGCAGTGGCCCTTGCATACTTGTCGCTTTATTCAGGCCATACAGTGCGTCGCTTCCAAGGGACGCCCTAGCATTAACATAATTTTTTAAAGGATTTATGTCATGATTATTTGACAAATTTTACGCTGGCTGTCGACTACCTAACTCAACCCTGTACTTTTCTCATCCAAGACATGGGACATCTAGGGATTTTATAATCATGAATAATATTTTACACATTGAAAACAATTTTGTAGCTATGGATTTATTAGCAAACTCCCATGATTTAAGGCCTCAACTCTCTTGCTTGGCTATAACATCGGTGTATGTGTTTGCATTTTGTGGTGAGTTTGTTAGGGAGACTCAAATTCTTAGAACTACTGCGGTTTTGATCCAAACATTGAACTCCAGGAAATCAAGCACCAAATAACCCATTACCTATGATGCACGGATACTTCTCCTCAAAGAGGTGTGCAGTGTCCAATACGTATTCGGCATGACATGTGTCTGACACTCCTCTGACACATGTTAGACACATCAAAGTCCAATTAAAAAAAAAATAAATACAAATTGGACAGGCGTGTCCGACATGCGTGTTTAAAATATTTTATGAATTTTTTAAAAAATATAATTTCTTGTATTTAAATTTTATTTATTTGAAATATAAAAACTAAACTTCTTATTTTCTACCCAAAACACCAAATCAATCGACCGCAGTTAATACCCAATTCATCGAATATTTTCATTTTCATTTCTCTTTGGCTGAGCACGATTTTGGTTTAATAATAATGCCCGATGTCATCTCAACATTGATGTTTGATGCCATTACAACATCAACATTTCAAAACTATACCAATATCAAAGTTTGACATTGTGTTGACATTGATGCTCGACATTAGCAATATCTACACCGACAACTTGATAACTTATCTTTGTCTGACATCGTCTTAACATTGATGACATGCGCCCTCTCGATATTGATGCCCGATACTTACTGCATACATCGTTGCTCGACTCTCGATAGCATTGCCATCTCCTCTTTTGATGTCTGATACATAACATCGATGCCCGACTCTCGATATCCTAATATTAATCATTTTAAGCATAAAATTAAATGACTTATAATTTTTAAATTATTTTTAATATTATACTTATTCAATTTATATACATTATTTTTAAAATATAAAAATTATAATACCGTATCCAACACTTGTCCATGTCTGTTGACCTATGAAGCTTTAGCATATGGTGCTAGATTAAAGGTAACAAATTAAAACAAACAAGAATTAATGATGTGCCTAAAAGTAATGTGGGTGGTGAAGTGCACAAGATCATAAGGATTCCTTTTTATATTAAGAAAGAATGGACATGAAGGTGTTGACCTCTATGCATTATCCGAAAGACAACAAAAAAAAAAAATTTCAACCACCTGTTATACAATGTCGGCTGCTCACACCTCAAAACTATCGAATCCTCGAATCCAGCCGCGAATCCTTGCCGAAATCGCGCCGATTCGACGCCGTTTGAGTCGCATCCCGCGATTTGTGCTCAGAGCCGGCCTCGATTGAGCGTCCGAAGAGGTCGTTAAATAGCGAAGGAATGGAGACTTCTCTCGCAGCTTCTCTCCGACTCCTCTTCCCACGCTCCAACCCGACGCCTCTCGGTTCCTCTGCCCGACTCCAAGCCGCCAACCTCCTCCCATTCCCCTTGCTTCGTTCGATCCAACACAGAGAGAGAGAGAGAGTGAGGGAGAAGCTTCTTCCCTTACCTGAGCCGACCTCCTCTCCAAACCCGACGTCGCCCCTTCCAGTCGATCGGAAGTTCCGACATTTTGATCAGAAAAACAACAGGTGCTCGCTCGCTATGAAGTTACCTTCTCCCTTTCGTCGCTTCTGAGAGGGAGAGAGAGGAGAGCTCCTTACCTCTTCTCCAAGCCAATCTCTCTTGTTGTAGCCAAGCCGACGCCGCCCCTTCCAGGCGATCGGAAGTTCCGACATTTTGAGCGTGAGCAACAGCGGAAGCTCCGCTTGTGATAAAGGAGATTTCCGCCCCTTTGTTGACTGTCCGACTTCGCTTATGGGACGACTTTCCAATCCTGATTGATCAAAAGAAAAACGGGAGCTGCTCGGCAGTGAAGGTAACTTTCTCCCTTCACGCGAGCTTCCACGGCCAAATCCCTTGAATCTGCCGAGCCAAGGGATTAGTTAGTTTTTTTTTTACTTAATTTAATTATATTAATTACAATTATTATTTTTAGTAAATCAAAGTTTATAAATTAATTATTATTAATTAATGTTAATTAATTATATTTTATTAGGATAAATTAATTTTACTTATGTTATAATTAATTATTATAAATTAATTATTATTAATTAATGTTAATTAATTATATTTTATTAGGATAAATTAATGTTACTTATGTTATAATTAATTATAAATTAATTATAACTTATTATATTAATTAACTTTAATAATTTTAATTAATTATAATTAATTAAAAATGGTTAATTAAAAAATGATTATTTAATTAATCTTGTTTAATTAACATTAATTATAATTAATAAAAAATGCAAAAATCCCCTCCACTCTCTTACCTCGATATATGTGTCGGACCGGTAGACCGCCTATACACGCCTTTATTGCGCGTGATGGGAGGGGAACCCGGTGCGACATCTACGATGAGGTAGGCGAGTGACCCCCGGATCCACGTGTCAACCACGACAACCCCGCGAAGGTACGAACTCTCTAAACTCAGATTTCTCGCATCGTTGTTTGCAGCAGACCGGAAAAAACTCCTATGCACGCCTTTATTGCGCGTGGTAGGATGGGACGCCGGTCTGATGCTTACGACGAAGCGAGCAATCGCCTAAACTCTACTTCGGCGTTCGTGGCGCACTGGAAAACCGCCTATACACGCCTTTATTGCGCGTGGTGGGAAGGGACC
>NW_021320079.1:2298989-2311668 GCF_001605985.2 Dendrobium catenatum
ATGGCCGTGTTGAATGTTTATCTCAACCGGAGGGGTTCACAAATACTTTCAAATGCCACTCAAAAAGTCCAAAAATCCAAAATTCAAAATATTTAAAATTGAAATAAATCCGTCAAATCACTTAAAGCAAAAATCATCCACCCTCCGCAACAGCTTGCCGGGGTGGACAAATTAAAGTTAACCTTTGCTCACAAAGAGCCGAATGTCTAGTCGAAAATATCACTAGGATCCATTCTCAAACAATCTCTTGCCAGTAAGGACGTGGTACGTGTCCTCTAACCGGCAGTTTCGCCGCCAAATGGCACTGCAGGTAAATGGTTATGACCCGGGGCCCTCTGAACCGAGTGGTATTGCCGCCAAATGGCACCACAGATAGCGGTTATGGCCAGAGCCAATACGCTCCTTAGTGGCGTTAAATCCTTGAGATATGAATCAATAGGATATGATCGATAGGGCACAAAGCCCTCTGTTAGCTAAGGTGGATTTAAATTTGTCCCCTTAGACAAACATGCAACCCCAGTCTACAAGGTTCCCTTGGACGAAGCAACCCATGGCTGCCGACAAGGATCCTTCTGTCAGGTTGGGTCGACTACCTCCTCTGACTAAGTAGACTAGGGACCACGATGGCCCAGGATGACGGAACCATGGGATCTTGATCGGGTCCATCATCCATTCCCCCACCATTAGCTTTAAGTGCAGGATGGTGAAATTTTTACTTTAAATATCAAAACCCAATTTCTACCAGTATCCTAAACCATATGCTGCTACTATATGCTAGATACACGTATTTCTATACGTATCTGATTGACGACTAGCCTTAATCGAAAGTTTTCTCTCGTGATCGAGAGGGGTAATTAACTATAGGGGCTTGCGCCTATAGGAAACCAGAACTCAGATCATAAAGTCCTCACAAAATGAGGGCGAAATCTCTGGGTAGTGTCTTATCTACAAACCCATCTGCCTTCCAAAATTTACCTCGGAACTTAGTTCGTTAAAACTCCATCGCCGAAAAAGAAAAAGCGAGTGGAGGCCGGGGCCGAATTTTCGGAGCCCACAATGTCCTATATTTTTAATAATTGATAAATATTATCGTAACGTATCCGTGTTGCCATGTCCCTATCTGTGCATCATAGCCCGTTACTCATTTGGACTATGAGTTTTCTAAAGGTATACTATAACTATATTTTGAATGACCTTATACTTTTACCAATCATCCTGTTTATTGTTGCTAAGAAAATTTCAAGAAAATTAGCATTGCTTGATAAGATTGGCTTGTTATGACTTATTGCATGGAGGCAAATAATTAAGGATTGGAGATTTTACTTTCAAGTCTAAAGGTTTACAAGATATTGTCGATGTTGGAGAATTTTTATGTCCTCAAACGGATTGCATACTTTATGATTAAGCACGACATAAGAATGATGATATATTACCCTGAAGGTAAAAATATCATTTTCTTATGGACTCAATGATAAAATTTATAATTTTTAACAGAGATTCCCCATTCGATGTTTGGTCAAATGGGGTTTATTTATTTCTGGGGTACAGACGTTCCATAGGGGCTTAATTACTTCTCAAGCTTTGACTTAAGAAGACTTTTGATTAAACTAGTGATTTTTTTGTTTTGAAAGTCATCTTAGACATTGACTAAATTTGATTTTTAAATCCATAAAAGTCTTGTTTAAAGGATTTTTGGCCTTTAGGAATTTCAAGGAGGTGAAAGGATCAACTTAGAATTAGATTTTGAAATGAGAGACAAGGAAGGTGAAGTAGGAGCACTTGATTCTGAGAAATCTCAGAGGTGCTCGGACTATCCTATGTTGAACTTTATATTTTAGAAGTCTAATCTTTATTTAAGTTGACATTTTTATTAGAAATTTGGGGCTTATATTCCAACAACACATGTTGAAGGAATTGCCCGAAAGGTGATGACTTATAGAGTGATTTGGAATCAATCAATGCCTCAGATCCTAAAATTAAAGTCAGGACTACTGAGGGGTAGTACCTCGAACCTAAGTCTAACGGAATGCAAAAGGGACTTATAAGCTACACCTCACATGAGGCATAGCTTGCCTGACCTGTGAATTTATTATGCTGCTTGGAGAAGATTACCAACTGGACCCTCGTAATCGCTTTTAAAATCATGTATCCCAGTCTCAATGCAAATGTAGAGTAGAAGTCTGTTGTTATTTAGGAAGTAGAGCTTACAACTTGGCTTTGAGGCTAAGATGTCTATTTATGTGGGGTATGCAGAATGTAGACTAAAAAATATAGATTTTTGTTATCTAGTCCTTAAGTGAGGGCTTTTCTACATGAGGCACATTTGGGGGCTATGCATGCTTATTTTTTAATTTTTGAAAACTTGGCTCCTTGAAGAGAGCCATGCAAATTTTCTTCTTATAAAATTGTGGAGCCTAAATCAATTTTTAGATTGATTATATTTTAATAGGTAGAAAACTTATTTTGTCGTACAAGCCTTCTGCACCTAAGTCCAGGCTAATCCCAAACAAACAGGAGAAGAAACCTAGAAAAAAGACAGGCTTTTCTATTGCGCACCTAGTAAACAATCAAACATGCTTTTATATATAAGTAAATTGCAATGAATGAAAATAGAGTTCAAGTTATTACAATTAGGTTTGATAGCTGAGTTGCCCGCCATTATACAACCCAGTCAAATTATTACAGACTTTATTTGTGGGGGGGTCTTCAGGCTCTTGACTTCTGAATGGATATAGGGCTTCACCTTTGGCAGGTACATCCTTCCAGTCTACTTCATTCTTTTGCTCCAAACCCCCATAAGTTTTACATCCTAGATCTAATCAAATACATGATATAAAATGAAAAAAACTTAAGTCTGCAAAATAGAGTTAGAAGTCAGTTTATATGATAATCACATAATATCCCAAAATTAGCCTAGCACTTAGAATGCTAAGCACTTGCTTCTACCCTATTAACCATGCCTTTTGGAGGGTTTTAAGCAGCGTTTGCAAGCAAATAATATTAGAATAATCATGACTTATTTTACCCCCTTCTGGACACGACCACCTGTACAAAAAACATATATATTTATATACTAACCACTTAAGGGCAAGTACCTACAACGCAGACAATCCAAAATGACATTCACATCAAATCATCAATCACATGCGCATATAAAGAAAAATTCTTGTTCTAGCATGCCTAAGGGGTTGTGCACCTAAGTGTGTGAGGCTTGTGTGGTATGCCACACTAAGGGTGTTACACTTAGAGTTAGGGTCTAAGGAAAGGGGTCTCCAACATATAGCTTTGGGTTAGATGTTGGAAGGTTCTCCCTAGCTTTTAAAGCTAAGAGGAGAAAGGATGCTTCTTTTAGCTTTGAGGCTAAAGAAGAGGGGGAGAACGGGAGCCCAACAGAGCTTTTGGGCCAAGTGTTGGAAGGTTTTTTCTAGCTTTTGGGTCTAGAAAAAGAATATGGAAATTCAACATTTAGCTTTTTGGGCTAAATGTTGAAGAACTCCCTTTAACTTTTGGAGTTAAGGAGGGGAATAATGCAACTTGTGTGTTGCAAATTCATAAATATGTCTTGAACATTTGTTGTTCAAAGGTAGACATCCATTCTCCTAATTTTATCTTAGGAGAATGAGGAGATTCCTTCAACTCTTGAGTTGTAGGAAAAAGAGGACTGATGTGCAATTTATGAATTGCAAGTTGATTATTATTTCTTGAACATTTGATGCTCAAAGAGGGGTAATCACTTATTTTATGCTAAGTAAATGGAAATGTCTTTGAATATTTAGTGTTCAAAGAAAGAGACATACATTCACTTAATTTGGAATAAGTGAATGGTGGAGCACCCCTAGGATTTAGATTCTGAGGCTTTGCTTGTGTCCTTTTGAGCCCCTCTAGAGGTCGTTTGGGCACCTCTATATGGGTTTTGAAGGTTACTAGCAAAGAAAGCATTTGTTGATTTTGTGTTCCAACTAAGAAAAGAAGAAACTTATATTTTGGCTCTATGTTTTTCTTGTATCCTTTTAGGCCCCTCTAGAGGTCATTTGGGCACCTCTATATGTGCTTTGAAGGCTACTAGCAAAGGAACCATTTGTTGATTTTGTGTTTCCAACAAACGAAAAGAATAAACTTAGACTTTGGCTCTAAGTTTTGCTTGTATCCTTTTAGGCTCCTCTAGAGGTCATTTGGGCACCTCTATATGGGCTTTGAAGGCTACTAGCAAAGGAATCATTTGTTGGTTTTGTGTTTCCAACAAATGAAAAGAAGAAACTTAGACTTTGGCTCTAAGTTTTGCTTGTATCCTTTTAGGCCCCTCTAGAGGTCATTTGGGGACCTCTATATGGGCTTTGAAGGTCACTAGCAAAGGAAGCATTTGTTGATTTTGTGTTTCCAACAAATGAAAAGAAAAAACTTAGACTTTGGCTCTAAGTTTTGAGGTTCAAGCAATGATGTTGTTGAAGTGTTAAGGAACTTCAAATTATCATTGACTTCTCTGAACATAAGAATGTTCAAAGAAAGACATACATTCTCCTTAATTTGTATAGGGAGGATAAAGGTAGAAAATGTAACTTATGAGTTACAAGGTATGTAAATATTCTTTAAGCATTTCATGCCCAAAGAAAGACTTCCATTTACCTAATTTGAGGCTATGCAAATGAAAGGGAGGAACTTGAGATTTGGTCTCAAATTCAAGAGCCTACAGCATGATGTATTTAGGACCTTTAGGAAAATCCACAATACAAATCATGAGGGTGATCATATGTTCTCCTACAATTTTTTTTTTTGTGTTGTAGGAGAAAGGAAAGAAAGAGCAACTTGGAGGTTGCAACTCAAGGAGTTCTTTTGAGCATTTGGCATTCAAAAGAAGAGGTTAACTCTCCTAATTTGGGTAAGGAGAATGGAAGAGAATTTGTATATTCTCCCATAACCTTGGGCTTGTAGGAAAATGGAGGAAGTTGCAATTTAGGGGTTGCAATTTAAAGAGGAATCCTTTGCACTTTAGGAGTTCAAAGAAGGCTCATCATTCACCTAATTTAGGTTAAGTGAATATAGGAAGGAAACTAGGATTTGAGTCCTAAGCTTGAACATGATGTTTATTTGTTAACTTTGTGGTCAAACAAAGAAAGTAAAAGAACTTGGAAGAGTACTCTAAGTTTAAGAATCTTATACAACGATATTGTTACAGTTTTGGAAGACTTCAAGCTATCGTGCAAAAGGAGGGATATTTGTTGGTTTAGTGTTCCAACAAACAAGATGAGAGAGTTTGGAATTTGTTTCCGAACTCAATGATTTATGACATAACATATATATGATTATTAGAGAAATCCAAGATATCATGCGAGAGGGAAGATTGTTAATTTGCTAATTTTATGTCTTAACAAATGAAAAGTAAACTCAGGATTTTGGCCCTAAGTTTGGAAAGGTTTATTTGAACATGTGATGTTCAAAGCGATCAAAGGGAGGTACACATTCTCCTAGTTTTGAGTCTTGGGAGAATGAGTTGGTCTCTTACAACTTTGGATTGTAAAATGAGAGAGATGAAATGCAACCTAGATGTTGCAAGATTGAAAGAGATCATTTGAACGTTTGGTGCTCAAATGAATTTCTTCATTCACTTAGTTTAAGTTAAGTGAGAGGATGAGGGGGACTAGGATGATCCCAAGTCCCAAATGAGATATTCATTTGTTAACTTTGTGTTCAGACAGATGAAAAGAAAGAACTTAGATATTAGTTCTAAGTGTAAGGGTCTCATGTGATAATAAGTGGAAGTCTTGGAAAGAATTCAAGTTACTACACATGAAGGGAGGAGTGATGTTTGTTTGTTGATTTTGTGAATCAACAAATGAAAGAGGTAGTTTAATATTTGGCCCTAAACTCCAAGTGATTCATGCAATGAGATGCTTGGAAACTTGAAAGGTTCCAAATAATCATGCATGTAAGGGGTGATTGGTTGTTGATTTTTTTGTCTCAACAAGAAAGGTGGATGGCTTGGAGTTTGGTTCCAAGCTCCAACGATTCATATATAAAACATTTAAAACCTTAAAGGGGCTTCAAATATTATACATGAGAGAAATATTTGTTGATTTGATGCTTCAACAAACAAGGTAGAAGAGTTCGAAACTTGGCTTCAAACCCAATGCAAATGTATACTTGGAGTCTTGGGAAATTCCAAATAATCACGCATAAAGGAGATGTAAATGTGAAAGAGAGTTTCCCCATCCTTTTATGGCTGTATCAAATCCACCTGAAGAAGGGAACAATACACCTAAGGCTTTGGAAAGGACTCCCAAATCAATTTTGGCATGATTAGGAGATTTGGATAGGAGACGTTCATTTGTTACTTATGTGTCATCACAAATGAAGGTTTAACTTAGGATTTAGTTCTTAAGTCTAGATAATCTATACAATGGAACGTTTGAAGCTTAGAGAAGCTCCAATATTACACTTGTAGGTGATGTTTGTTGGCACTCATGCAATATAGAACTTGGAATTTTAAGAAAGTTCTAAGTATCAAATTTGAAAGAGGACATGCATGAGAAAAGAAACTCCCTCATCCTTTCATGAATGTTTTAGATTCGTGGAAAGAAGAGGTTGATTCTTAAAGCTTTGAAAAATTTTCTAAATCAATTTTGATGAGACCTAGAGGACTTGAAAGCTTCTATGGATGTCTTAAAGGTCAATTTGATAAGATCTAAAAGAAACCTAGGAGTATGCATGAAAAAGAGTTCACCATTTTCTTATTTGAGATGTTTGGATGTTCTAATTGCTCATCATTAATCAACTTGCAAACTTCATGAATATGTTTATCAACTTCATCCCATACTTGTTTCACATATATTTAGAGATTTGATAAGCGTGTTTTAAGTTTGCAAATTTTTTAAATATATAACAATATGAAACATTTGCTTCTATACCTACTTTGCAAAACATTGTATACAAACTAATCAATTATGCTCTCTTTGTGGGATTTCAACCTATGATGCACTGACACCACACGGCGACACGAACATGACACGACACGGACACGGGACACGACAATTTTTAAAGTATAGGACACGGGTGCGGCGTGGACACGACATAATATTTTTTTAATAGAACATATAATAATATTTAAAAATATAGGACACGGACACTGCGTGGACAGATGGCTATTTTGAACCTTCACCTAATCCACCCCAGCCGGTAGCAGAGCTCATTTTTAACAATATACCAGTCTGCCTGGGGTCCAAGGGGGCGCTGCCCCCTGGCAGTGTTCTAACAAAATTTTATTGTAAGAGTAATTTTGAAGTTCTGCTTATTTTTTAAAGTTCTTATGTTATTTGTATGGGAAGATACCGAGTGGTACCGAGCATGTACCTAGCAGTACCGAGCATATACCTAACAGTATCGAGCATGTACCGAGCATGTACCTAGCAGTACCGAGCATGTACCAAGCGATACCGAGCATATATTGAGCAGTACCGAGCATGTACTGAGCGATACTGAGCATATACTAAGCAGTTCCAAGCATGTATTGAGCAGTACCGAGCATGTACTGAGCTGTACCGAGCATGTACCCAGCGATACCTCATTTAATAACCGGGCACGCGTGTCCGACACACGTGTCCAATTTTAATTTTAATTTTTTTAATTGCGACACTCCAATGCCGTGTCGGACACGTGTCAATGCCATGTCCGACGCGTGTCCGTGTCCGACATATGTCTGACACTGCATACCCTCTTTAAGTGCCGTATTGGTGCATCATAAATTTCAATATAGGCCTTAGGAGGTTAATGTGTAATCTCACATCATAGGATGCTTGTCAAATTGATTAAATCTGCCTCTAAACATTTGCAAAGATTCACAAAAATTTACAAGCTTCATCACATAAAGAAACTTTGCATTTACGAATTACTTTTACAATCTAAGCTTTGAAAGAAAGATGCATGCGATCAAATAAATTGAAGCTTAAAAATATTCTCCTACTTTGATGTGTTAGAAGCATGGAAAAACTGTTGGAATTTTTATATCATAATATAAAATGCGGAAATAAAAATCAGGATTTTTAGAAAATTAAATTAAGACATTCTCAATATTAATTTTCTTAATAAATAACTTTATAATATGAAATGAAGAAAACTTTACCGAATTATTGATTGAGATTTGAGATAGAGAGAGACCAACTGATGACATTTTACAAAAAACCTTTAGCCCTTGATACATTCAGTACTTTAAGAACAAGGCTAGTGTATTTGGATTTAAAATCCTAAACAAAAATTCTTTGAAACATTGATGTTTTGTTTGGTTTTAGAGTTTTTTATTTTTGTAAATTTCTGGAGTGTTTTGATAGAATTGTTTTTGAGTGTAATTTTCTGTGTTTTTTTTTTTTAAGTTTGGTTTGATTTCTTAATTTAAAATTTCAAAAATTCAAAATTAGAGAAAATCATTCCGGGAGCGAATTTTGTTCGTACTGAACGATGTGAGAAAAATTTGGTTTGGCGTGCATTTAAACCGTTTTGAGAGCAGTTTTTAATTAAATTGTCTGTACGATCTGAATATCATGCCAGGAACGAACTTTTTTCTTTTTCAACGACGGACGATTGAATGGCGGTTGAGTGGATAAGACAGTTTTAAATATGGAATTTCGTCTGTACAGAATTTTTGGTTCGTCCCAATACATTGTCATTTCAGTGATAAGGGAACGTTTTCAAAAGACATTTGTAATGAGTACTTTTAATCGTATCTGTACGAACTTTACTTCGTAAGTGTACGATAGGCTCCAGTCAGTTGTAACGAAGGGACGCATCATAGTTTGTGATTAAAAAGCCGTTTACATGTTGACAAATGATCGTCTGTACGAAATATTTTTCCGTCCAAGACGAACGATGATTTTCGTCCAGGACGAACATTTTTTCGTCGCAGGACGAATGTAATCGTTTCCTTTAAATATGAAGCTTTTCTAACTCAAACTATCACACTTCAAAATTTCTTCTTTCAAATCCCTTTCTACTACTTCTACTTATCTACATGTCATGCTCCCTCAAGGCCGAAAGCAAAGGTGTTGGGTTGAAGAAGTCCCAATAGATAATGCATCAATAACTTCCTTTCTAAGCATGAGGTCCGTTCCTGTATTTTCTTCACCAAAATCTCCTCTCGCTATCTAATCCAAGCATGATAAATTTGAGGATAGCACCTTTTTGGACTTGCAACCGGTGCCGATTCTCATAGCTTGTCTCTCGTCATTTCTACATAAGCAAACTTTTCTCTAACTTGCCAACATGAGTTGTCAACTTGAACACTCTTGATTAGACCTATGTCTTCGAAGTAACAAGTAGATCACCAAGCATGACTTGGTGCAATTATACATCTTTAGGACTGAAGGATATAGAGCTCATACGTTATGTTGAAAATATTGATGGGAGAGTCAAGATAGTACATAGAAAAGTGTCTAACATACTGTGCGTAGAGTTTCGGGATGGGTACCAAAAAATGCCCCGGTACATCCGAATTATCCTTGGTTAGACTTCATCATTCCTTAAAGCTGGTGAATGGTATAAAACATTACTCCTCTCCTGTTTCTGTTCTAACCTTTTTAATTATGGCCGTCTCACCCTAGTCAGAACGAAAGGCCCAACTCATCATTAGATCTCTCTATGGGCTTTCAGAGAAAATGATGTTGAATAGAAGAGGAAAAGAATTTCTTGGGCAATTAATTTACCTAAATTTTGGAGAAAGGAAATTATATTTGGTGCATCTGAACGAAATTATGAAGAGCCACGTTTTACTATAAATGATGCATCTTATCAAGATTGTCTTCAGAGGAGGAAAAAAGAAAAGAAAAGCACATGCCAGTGCATTCAGAAGAAGAGAGAAGGAGCGGAAAAACCTCTGCCTCAGTCAGATTATCAGATCTGGATTGAGAAGATTTTGATAGATTAGGACTCATAGTTGATCAAAGGTTGATCAATTCTGAATGCTCAATTGTGCACAACGCATGACATTGGTATGATATTAAGTGAAGTTACTATGATATCATACCAATTGTAAATGTTGATTAGGTCTCTCTTTAAACATTTCGGGTAACATCTCCTTCCTCTCTCCCAGAACAGTTAGATTGATTCTTGCTGTTTTTGTGTTACTCGTGTTGTATTTTTTGTTTTGTTTTGTTGTGTTAGTTACTCATTTTTATGTCAGTATGTTAGTAGTTTAGTTTGGTTTTTTGTTTTTGGCTCCGTTTTTTGCTTTACTTGTAGTTGTGTTGATTTGTAACTGTTGTATCATTTATAAAATCAATGCATTTTCGACTTGTTTCAATGTTGATTTGTTTATTTAAAATGTAGGTTAATTTTTAGTAATTTCGTTAGTTTTAATCTTCCATAGTTGCTAAATTTAGATTGTAGAATTGAGTTATCTACTTAGAAATCTAGTCTTTTCTTAAATTTAAGTGTTTTTAACTTGTTGTAATTAGATACTTTTAAATTCTGTCTATTCTTTAGACTAAAACGATTAAAATTTATTTATTGCATTAAGATGTTTCTTTTAATTGTAATTTCCTTGCTCAAATACTATATTATCGCATCTTAGATATATTTGAATTTAGATTATTGATGTTTGGCAAAGAAATTGGTTCCATTACTACTTGAAAATTGTACAAAGAGTACAAAAAATCAAAAGGAAGCCAATGGTCGCAATGTTGAAAAGAGGCACGAAATCACCACTATCAAATAGATGACAAAAATGTGCCCAAAAAATTGAAAGTGCGCAAAGGCTCACATGTGGCTAATTCTCTTCTTTTCCAAATCTTTCAATCTCTTAATTCAAATTGATCTTATGTTCATTATTTTTATTAACTTTGAATATATGAATTTTTCATCTCTCTTGTAATGTTTTTATATTGAAAATGTCAAATTGAGATCAATGTCTTTGCTAATTCTTTCTTACTTACATTGTTATATCACTTTTAAATTTCCTGATTCCTATGATTGACTCTATATGTTTTTCAGTTTAAAAAAATTTGCATCCTTGTATCCATCACATTTAATTAAATGTTCAAGATGAATTTTTTCTATAATTACTACATTTCTTGTTTATTTCTTCTTAACTTTTTGTGTTGTCAAAAGGGGGAAGAAATATTAGTTTGTTATTGTTTATGTTGTGTGTTTGTTTTGTGTGTCTGAAAGAATAAAATTTTAAATTGGTTTTTTCTTTGGTTTAATTGCTCTCTTATATTTCAAGTCTTATTTTCAATGTATTCACAATTCAGAGGAGTTTAAGAGATTTATTTAAATAGAATCATAAAACCTTATATTGTTTTGCCATCTCAAAAGGGAGGAGAATTTTATAGTTGCTATTTGCATATGCATTACATTGTTTTGCAAACTTATGGTTTTGTGTTTCAAACATATATTAATTCAATGTGTAGTTACTCTCTAACATTTTTTGGAAATATGTATTGCTTCTGTGTGTACGTAACTATTTCGGGAGGAAGGAACTCCAGACTACGTAGATTCAAATTAAAATCAGCATGGATCCTTAAAATTTTTGAAGCTTGCACTTTGCTTAGAATCAAAATTGAAAGGGGTGATTGTTAACTTGAAGTGGATTAAAATATGCACATCACAAATTGAGAATCATATTAAAATTTTGTATGATCGTACAGGACGATTTTCGTTCGTCTTGGACGATCAACGTTATCAATAGACATATGGACGAATAGGAACTTTCTCAAATTTTCTAAGTCTATTCGTCCAGGCACAAAAATAAAATATCGTACAGGCATCAGTGCCTCTGTGACAAAATTTCTCCAGTGAAGTAAATACGTCAGGGACGATCAGTCTCTGTAAAATTTTGTCCAAACGAAACAATAGTCACAGGATGGCAGTCTTCTGTAAAAATTTTCGTCCAGCGAATATAATATCGTACAAGGACGATCAATCTCTTAAATTTTTGTCCGACGATATAAATTTTCGTCCAAACGATTTACCGTCTATAGACAATTTTCAGCAGTTTCTAGAATCGACCTTGTAATAACCGTTCGTACTGGACGACCTAGTTCGTACAGGACGATCACTTGTACGAAGACATTTCGTACAATATTCAAATAGGGTCGTTTTATGTTTAAGTAAAATCGTCCAGGACGATCCACGAACAGACGATCTACAGATTGGTAATACTACTTTGGCAGTTTTTCTTGTCTTTTGTATAAATAGTCCAATTAGACTGCCACCTATCTTTTTTTCATTTGATCTTCTGCTTCTGAAGATATCCAAGGAGAGTGGAAAGAGAGCATTCAAGGAGGTTCCTACACTGGAGCGAGAAGGCTTCACTTGGAGTTTAAAGTAAGAGTCTCTACTTGTTGAATTGACTTTCACTCTTTTCCTTCTTCCTTCTAAATTCCTTGTTTGGGGGTCCGGTTCTCTGCCGACACTAAAGGACGAGGGTTCTGCCGACTGGAGAAGGACGAAGGGTTCTCTGCCGACACTTGGAGAGTGTGACCCACTGAGGGTTCTCTGACCACTAGAGAGGTAAGGACGAGTTTGCTGCTACACTTGACTTGGTATGTTGAAGGAGACGATTCTCTAGCATCTACGGACTGTTGTTAAAGGACAACGGTTCTCGCCGCACTCGGCGGGATGGTGAAAAGAGTGGTGTTGTAAAGGCTTCTCTCGCCTGCTGTGGTGCGCAAAAGGAAGAAAGTCCACTATTGGTGTA